>NW_026278504.1:0-20185 GCF_023373465.1 Oncorhynchus keta | reverse complement strand
GTTCCTGACTGTCCGTGGTCTGTAGCAGACTGTTCGTGGTCTGTTCCTGACTGTTCGTGGTCTGTTCCTGACTGTCCGTGGTCTGTTCCTGACTGTTCGCCGTCTGTTCCTGACTGTCCGTGGTCTGTTCCTGACTGTTCGCTGTCTGTCTGTTCCTGAGTCAGACTGTCCGTGGGTCTGTTCCTGACTGTCCGTGGTCTGTTCCTGACTGTTCGCTGTCTGTTCCTGACTGTTCACTGTCTGTTCCTGCCTGTTCACTGTCTGTTCCTGCCTGTTCGCTGTCTGTAGCAGACTGTTCGTGGTCTGTTCCTGACTGTTCGTGGTCTGTAGCAGACTGTCCGTGGTCTGTTCCTGACTGTTCGCTGTCTGTTCTGACTGTTCGCTCTGTTCCTGCCTGTTCACTGTCTGTTCCTGACTGTTCGTGGTCTGTTCCTGACTGTCCGTGGTCTGTTCCTGACTGTCCGTGGTCTGTTCCTGACTGTTCGCTGTCTGTTCCTGCCTGCTCGCTGTCTGTTCCTGACTGTTCGTGGTCTGTTCCTGACTGTCCGTGGGTCTGTTCCTGACTGTCCGTGGTCTGTTCCTGACTGTCCATGGTCTGTTCCTGACTGTCCGTGGTCTGTTCCTGACTGTCCGTGGTCTGTTCCTGACTGTTCGCTGTCCTGTTCCTGACTGTCCATGGTCTGTTCCTGACTGTCCATGGTCTGTTCCTGACTGTCCGTGGGTCTGTTACTGACTGTCCGTGGTCTGTTCCTGACTGTTCGTGGTCTGTTCCTGACTGTTCGTGGTCTGTTCCTGACTGTTCGTGGGTCTGTTCCTGACTGTCTGTGGTCTGTTCCTGACTGTTCGTGGTCTGTTCCTGACTGTCCGTGGTCTGTTCCTGACTGTCCGTGGGTCTGTTCCTGACTGTTCGGGGTCTGTTCCTGACTGTCCGTGGTCTGTTCCTGACTGTTCGTGGTCTGTTCCTGACTGTTCGTGGTCTGTAGCAGACTGTCCGTGGTCTGTTCCTGACCGTCCGTGGTCTGTTCCTGACTGTTGGCTGTCTGTTCCTGCCTGTTCACTGTCTGTTCCTGACTGTTCGCTGTCTGTAGCAGACTGTTCGTGGTCTGTTCCTGACTGTTCGTGGTCTGTTCCTGACTGTTCGTGGTCTGTAGCAGACTGTCCGTGGTCTGTTCCTGACTGTCCGTGGTCTGTAGCAGACTGTCCGTGGGTCTGTTCCTGACTGTCCGTGATCTGTTCCTGACTGTCCGTGGTCTGTTCCTGACTGTCCGTGGTCTGTTCCTGACTGTTCTCTGTCTGTTCCTGCCTGTTCGCTGTCTGTTCCTGACTGTCCGTGGTCTGTTCCTGACTGTCCGTGGTCTGTAGCAGACTGTTCGTGGTCTGTTCCTGACTGTCCGTGGTCTGTTCCTGACTGTCCGTGGTCTGTTCCTGACTGTTCTCTGTCTGTTCCTGCCTGTTCGCTGTCTGTTCCTGACTGTCCGTGGTCTGTAGCAGACTGTTCGGGTCTGTTCCTGACTGTCCGTGGTCTGTTCCTGACTGTCCGTGGTCTGTTCCTGACTGTCCGTGGTCTGTAGCAGACTGTTCGTGGTCTGTTCCTGACTGTTCGTGGTCTGTTCCTGACTGTCCGTGGTCTGTAGCAGACTGTCCGTGGTCTGTTCCTGACTGTCGCTGTCTGTTCCTGACTGTCCGTGGGTCTGTTCCTGACTGTTCGCTGTCTGTAGCAGACTGTCCGTGGTCTGTTCCTGACTGTCCGTGGTCTGTTCCTGACTGTTCGCTGTCTGTTCCTGACTGTTCACTGTCTGTTACTGCCTGTTCACTGTCTGTTCCTGCCTGTTCGCTGTCTGTAGCAGACTGTTCGTGGTCTGTTCCTGACTGTTCGTGGTCTGTAGCAGACTGTCCGTGGTCTGTTCCTGACTGTTCGCTGTCTGTTCCTGACTGTTCGCTGTCTGTTCCTGCCTGTTCACTGTCTGTTCCTGACTGTTCGTGGTCTGTTCCTGACTGTCCGTGGTCTGTTCCTGACTGTCCGTGGTCTGTTCCTGACTGTTCGCTGTCTGTTCCTGACTGTTCGCTGTCTGTTCCTGACTGTTCGTGGTCTGTTCCTGACTGTCCGTGGTCTGTTCCTGACTGTCCGTGGTCTGTTCCTGACTGTCCGTGGTCTGTTCCTGACTGTCCGTGGTCTGTTCCTGACTGTCCGTGGTCTGTTCCTGACTGTCCGTGGTCTGTTCCTGACTGTCCATGGTCTGTTCCTGACTGTCCATGGTCTGTTCCTGACTGTCCGTGGGTCTGTTACTGACTGTCCGTGGTCTGTTCCTGACTGTTCGTGGTCTGTTCCTGACTGTTCGTGGTCTGTTCCTGACTGTTCGTGGTCTGTAGCAGACTGTCCGGTGGTCTGTTCCTGACTGTTCGTGGTCTGTTCCTGACTGTCCGTGGTCTGTTCCTGACTGTTCGTGGTCTGTTCCTGACTGTCTGTGGTCTGTTCCTGACTGTCCGTGGTCTGTTCCTGACTGTTCGTGGTCTGTTCCTGACTGTCCGTGGTCTGTTCCTGACTGTTCGGGTCTGTTCCTGACTGTTCGCGGGTCTGTAGCAGACTGTCCGCAGGGTCTGTTCCTGACTGTCCGTGGTCTGTTCCTGACTGTTGGCTGTCTGTTCCTGCCTGTTCACTGTCTGTACTTCCTGACTGTTGCTGTCTGTAGCAGACTGTTCGTGGTCTGTTCCTGACTGTTCGTGGTCTGTTCCTGACTGTTCGTGGTCTGTAGCAGACTGTCCGTGGTCTGTTCCTGACTGTCCGTGGTCTGTTCCTGACTGTTCGCTGTCTGTTCCTGACTGTTCACTGTCTGTTCCTGCCTGTTCACTGTCTGTTCCTGCCTGTTCGCTGTCTGTAGCAGACTGTTCGTGGTCTGTTCCTGACTGTTCGTGGTCTGTAGCAGACTGTCCGTGGTCTGTTCCTGACTGTTCGCTGTCTGTTCCTGACTGTTCGCTGTCTGTTCCTGCCTGTTCACTGTCTGTTCCTGACTGTTCGCTGTCTGTTCCTGCCTGTTCACTGTCTGTTCCTGCCTGTTCGCTGTCTGTAGCAGACTGTTCGTGGCCTGTTCCTGACTGTTCGTGGTCTGTAGCAGACTGTCTGTGGTCTGTTCCTGACTGTTCGCTGTCTGTTCCTGCCTGTTCACTGTCTGTTCCTGACTGTTCGCTGTCTGTTCCTGACTGTTCGCTGTCTGTTCCTGACTGTCCGTGGTCTGTAGCAGACTGTCCGCGGGGTCTGTTCCTGACTGTCCGTGGTCTGTTCCTGACTGTTCGCTGTCTGTTCCTGCCTGTTCACTGTCTGTTCCTGACTGTCCGTGGTCTGTTCCTGACTGTCCGTGGTCTGTTCCTGACTGTCTGTGGTCTGTTCCTGACTGTTCGTGGTCTGTTCCTGACTGGTCGTGGTCTGTAGCAGACTGTCCGTGGTCTGTTCCTGACTGTCCGCTGTCTGTTCCTGACTGTTCACTGTCTGTTCCTGACTGTCCGTGGTCTGTTCCTGTCTGTTCCTGACTGTTCGTGGTCTGTAGCAGACTCTCCGTGGTCTGTTCCTGACTGTCCGTGGTCTGTTCCTGACTGTCCGTGGTCTGTTCCTGACTGTTCGTGGTCTGTTCCTGACTGTCCGTGGTCTGTTCCTGCCTGTTCGTGGTCTGTAGCAGACTGTCCATGGTCTGTTCCTGAGTGTCCGTGTTCTGTTCCTGACTGTTCCTGACTGTCCATGGTCTGTTCCTGACTGTCTGTGGTCTGTTCCTGACTGTTCGTGGTCTGTTCCTGACTGTTCGTGGTCTGTAGCAGACTGTCCGTGGTCTGTTCCTGACTGTCCGCTGTCTGTTCCTGACTGTTCACTGTCTGTTCCTGACTGTCCGTGGTCTGTTCCTGTCTGTTCCTGACTGTTCGTGGTCTGTAGCAGACTGTTCGTGGTCTGTTCCTGCCTGTCCGTGGTCTGTTCCTGACTGTCCGTGGTCTGTTCCTGACTGTCCGTGGTCTGTTCCTTCTGTTCCTGACTGTTCTCTGTCTGTTCCTGCCTGTTCGCTGTCTGTTCCTGACTGTCCGTGGTCTGTAGCAGACTATTCGTGGTCTGCTCCTGACTGTCCGTGGTCTGTTCCTGACTGTCTGTGGTCTGTAGCAGACTGTCCGTGGTCTGTTCCTGACTGTTCGTGGTCTGTAGCAGACTCTCCGTGGTCTGTTCCTGACTGTCCGTGGTCTGTTCCTGACTGTCCGTGGTCTGTTCCTGACTGTTCGTGGTCTGTTCCTGACTGTCCGTGGTCTGTTCCTGCCTGTTCGTGGGTCTGTAGCAGACTGTCCATGGTCTGTTCCTGACTGTCCGTGGTCTGTTCCTGACTGTCCGTGGTCTGTTCCTGAGTGTCCGTGGTCTGTTCCTGACTGTTCCTGACTGTTCGTGGTCTGTTCCTGTGTCCGTGGTCTGTTCCTGACTGTTCCTGATTGTCCATGGTCTGTTCCTGACTGTCCGTGGTCTGTTCCTGAGTGTCCGTGGTCTGGTCTCCTGACTGTTCGTGGTCTGTTCCTGACTGTTCGCTGTCTGTTCCTGCCTGTTCGTGGTCTGTAGCAGACTGTCCGTGGTCTGTTCCCTGACTGTTCGCTGTCTGTTCCTGCCTGTTCACTGTCTGTTCCTGACTGTTCTCTGTCTGTTCCTGCCTGTTCGCTGTCTGTTCCTGACTGTCCGTGGTCTGTTCCTGACTGTCCGTGGTCTGTTCCTGACTGTTCGTGGGTCTGTTCCTGACTGTCCGTGGTCTGTTCCTGCCTGTTCGTGGTCTGTAGCAGACTGTCCATGGTCTGTTCCTGACTGTCCGTGGTCTGTTCCTGACTGTCCGTGTTCTGTTCCTGAGTGTCCGTGGTCTGTTCCTGACTGTTCCTGACTGTTCGTGGTCTGTTCCTGAGTGTCCGTGTTCTGTTCCTGACTGTTCCTGACTGTCCATGGTCTGTTCCCTGACTGTCCGTGGTCTGTTCCTGACTGTTCGTGGTCTGTTCCTGACTGTTCGTGGTCTGTTCCTGAGTGTCCGTGTTCTGTTCCTGACTGTTCCTGACTGTCCATGGTCTGTTCCTGACTGTCTGTGGTCTGTTCCTGACTGTTCGTGGTCTGTTCCTGACTGTTCGTGGTCTGTAGCAGACTGTCCGTGGTCTGTTCCTGACTGTCCGCTGTCTGTTCCTGACTGTTCACTGTCTGTTCCTGACTGTCCGTGGTCTGTTCCTGTCTGTTCCTGACTGTTCGTGGTCTGTAGCAGACTGTTCGTGGTCTGTTCCTGCCTGTCCGTGGTCTGTTCCTGACTGTCCGTGGTCTGTTCCTGACTGTCCGTGGTCTGTTCCTGTCTGTTCCTGACTGTTCTCTGTCTGTTCCTGCCTGTTCGCTGTCTGTTCCTGACTGTCCGGGTCTGTAGCAGACTGTTCGTGGTCTGCTCCTGACTGTCCGTGGTCTGTTCCTGACTGTCTGTGGTCTGTAGCAGACTGTCCGTGGTCTGTTCCTGACTGTTCGTGGGTCTGTAGCAGACTCTCCGTGGTCTGTTCCTGACTGTCCGTGGTCTGTTCCTGACTGTCCGTGGTCTGTTCCTGACTGTTCGTGGTCTGTTCCTGACTGTCCGTGGTCTGTTCCTGCCTGTTCGTGGTCTGTAGCAGACTGTCCATGGTCTGTTCCTGACTGTCCGTGGTCTGTTCCTGACTGTCCGTGGTCTGTTCCTGAGTGTCCGTGGTCTGTTCCTGACTGTTCCTGACTGTTCGTGGTCTGTTCCTGAGTGTCCGTGGGTCTGTTCCTGACTGTTCCCTGATTGTCCATGGTCTGTTCCTGACTGTCCGCGGTCTGTTCCTGAGTGTCCGTGGGTCTGTTCCTGACTGTTCCTGAGTGTCCGTGGTCTGTTCCTGACTGTTCGTGGTCTGTTCCTGACTGTTCGCTGTCTGTTCCTGCCTGTTCGTGGTCTGTAGCAGACTGTCCGTGGTCTGTTCCTGACTGTTCGCTGTCTGTTCCTGCCTGTTCACTGTCTGTTCCTGACTGTTCTCTGTCTGTTCCTGCCTGTTCGCTGTCTGTTCCTGACTGTCCGTGGTCTGTAGCAGACTGTTCGTGGTTTGCTCCTGACTGTCCGTGGTCTGTTCCTGACTGTCCGTGGTCTGTTCCTGAGTGTCCGTGGGTCTGTTCCTGACTGTTCCTGACTGTCCGTGGTCTGTTCCTGACTGTCCGTGGTCTGTTCCTGACTGTCCGTGGTCTGTTCCTGACTGTCCGTGGTCTGTTCCTGACTGTCCGTGGTCTGTTCTTGACTGTTCGCTGTCTGTTCCTGCCTGTTCACTGTCTGTTCCTGACTGTTCTCTGTCTGTTCCTGCCTGTTCGCTGTCTGTTCCTGACTGTCCGTGGTCTGTAGCAGACTGTTCGTGGTCTGCTCCTGACTGTCCGTGGTCTGTTCCTGACTGTCCGTGGTCTGTTCCTGAGTGTCCGTGGGTCTGTTCCTGACTGTTCCTGACTGTCCGTGGTCTGTTCCTGACTGTCCGTGGTCTGTTCCTGACTGTCCGTGGTCTGTTCCTGACTGTTCGTGGTCTGTTCCTGACTGTTCGTGGTCTGTAGCAGACTGTCCGTGGTCTGTTCTGACTGTTCGTGGTCTGTTCCTGACTGTCCGTGGTCTGTTCCTGACTGTCCGTGGTCTGTTCCTGACTGTCCGTGGTCTGTTCCTGACTGTTCGTGGTCTGTTCCTGACTGTCCGTGGTCTGTTCCTGCCTGTTCGTGGTCTGTAGCAGACTGTCCATGGTCTGTTCCTGACTGTCCGTGGTCTGTTCCTGACTGTTCCTGACTGTTCGTGGTCTGTTCCTGAGTGTCCGTGTTCTGTTCCTGACTGTTCCTGACTGTCCATGGTCTGTTCCTGACTGTCCGTGGTCTGTTCCTGACTGTTCGTGGTCTGTTCCTGACTGTTCGTGGTCTGTTCCTGAGTGTCCGTGTTCTGTTCCTGACTGTTCCTGACTGTCCATGGTCTGTTCCTGACTGTCTGTGGTCTGTTCCTGACTGTTCGTGGTCTGTTCCTGACTGTTCGTGGTCTGTAGCAGACTGTCCGTGGTCTGTTCCTGACTGTCCGCTGTCTGTTCCTGACTGTTCACTGTCTGTTCCTGACTGTCCGTGGTCTGTTCCTGTCTGTTCCTGACTGTTCGTGGTCTGTAGCAGACTGTTCGTGGTCTGTTCCTGCCTGTCCGTGGTCTGTTCCTGACTGTCCGCGGGTCTGTTCCTGACTGTCCGTGGTCTGTTCCTGTCTGTTCCTGACTGTTCTCTGTCTGTTCCTGCCTGTTCGCTGTCTGTTCCTGACTGTCCGTGGTCTGTAGCAGACTGTTAGGGTCTGCTCCTGACTGTCCGTGGTCTGTTCCTGACTGTCTGTGGTCTGTAGCAGACTGTCCGTGGTCTGTTCCTGACTGTTCGTGGTCTGTAGCAGACTCTCCGTGGTCTGTTCCTGACTGTCCGTGGTCTGTTCCTGACTGTCCGTGGTCTGTTCCTGACTGTTCGTGGTCTGTTCCTGACTGTTCGTGGTCTGTTCCTGACTGTCCGTGGTCTGTTCCTGCCTGTTCGTGGTCTGTAGCAGACTGTCCATGGTCTGTTCCTGACTGTCCGTGGTCTGTTCCTGACTGTCCGTGGTCTGTTCCTGAGTGTCCGTGGTCTGTTCCTGACTGTTCCTGACTGTTCGTGGTCTGTTCCTGAGTGTCCGTGGTCTGTTCCTGACTGTTCCTGATTGTCCATGGTCTGTTCCTGACTGTCCGTGGTCTGTTCCTGAGTGTCCGTGGTCTGTTCCTGACTGTTCCTGAGTGTCCGTGGTCTGTTCCTGACTGTTCGTGGTCTGTTCCTGACTGTTCGCTCTGTTCCTGCCTGTTCGTGGTCTGTAGCAGACTGTCCGTGGTCTGTTCCTGACTGTTCGCTGTCTGTTCCTGCCTGTTCACTGTCTGTTCCTGACTGTTCTCTGTCTGTTCCTGCCTGTTCGCTGTCTGTTCCTGACTGTCCGGGTCTGTAGCAGACTGTTCGTGGGTCTGCTCCTGACTGTTCGTGGTCTGCTCCTGACTGTCCGTGGTCTGTTCCTGACTGTCCGTGGTCTGTTCCTGAGTGTCCGTGGTCTGTTCCTGACTGTTCCTGACTGTCCGTGGTCTGTTCCTGACTGTCCGTGGTCTGTTCCTGACTGTCCGTGGTCTGTTCCTGACTGTCCGTGGTCTGTTCCTGACTGTCCGTGGTCTGTTCCTGACTGTCCGTGGTCTGTTCCTGAGTGTCCGTGGTCTGTTCCTGACTGTTCCTGACTGTTCGTGGTCTGTTCCTGAGTGTCCGTGGTCTGTTCCTGACTGTTCCTGATTGTCCATGGTCTGTTCCTGACTGTCCGTGGTCTGTTCCTGAGTGTCCGTGGTCTGTTCCTGACTGTTCCTGAGTGTCCGTGGTCTGTTCCTGACTGTTCGTGGTCTGTTCCTGACTGTTCGCTGTCTGTTCCTGCCTGTTCGTGGTCTGTAGCAGACTGTCCGTGGTCTGTTCCTGACTGTTCGCTGTCTGTTCCTGCCTGTTCACTGTCTGTTCCTGACTGTTCTCTGTCTGTTCCTGCCTGTTCGCTGTCTGTTCCTGACTGTCCGTGGTCTGTAGCAGACTGTTCGTGGTCTGCTCCTGACTGTTCGTGGTCTGCTCCTGACTGTCCGTGGTCTGTTCCTGACTGTCCGTGGTCTGTTCCTGAGTGTCCGTGGTCTGTTCCTGACTGTTCCTGACTGTCCGTGGTCTGTTCCTGACTGTCCGTGGTCTGTTCCTGACTGTCCGTGGTCTGTTCCTGACTGTCCGTGGTCTGTTCTTGACTGTTCGCTGTCTGTTCCTGCCTGTTCACTGTCTGTTTCTGACTGTTCACTGTCTGTTCCTGACTGTTCGCTGTCTGTTCCTGACTGTCCGTGGTCTGTTCCTGACTGTCCGTGGTCTGTTCCTGACTGTTCGCTGTCTGTTCCTGACTGTCCGTGGTCTGTTCCTGACTGTTCGTGGTCTGTTACTGACTGTCTGTGGTCTGTTCCTGACTGTCCGTGGTCTGTTCCTGACTGTCCGTGGTCTGTTCCTGACTGTTCGTGGTCTGTTCCTGACTGTCCGTGGTCTGTTCCTGCCTGTTCGTGGTCTGTAGCAGACTGTCCGTGGTCTGTTCCTGACTGTTCCTGACTGTTCGTGGTCTGTTCCTGAGTGTCCGTGTTCTGTTCCTGACTGTTCCTGACTGTCCATGGTCTGTTCCTGACTGTCCGTGGTCTGTTCCTGACTGTTCGTGGTCTGTTCCTGACTGTTTGTGGTCTGTTCCTGAGTGTCCGTGTTCTGTTCCTGACTGTTCCTGACTGTCCATGGTCTGTTCCTGACTGTCTGTGGTCTGTTCCTGACTGTTCGTGGTCTGTTCCTGACTGTTCGTGGTCTGTAGCAGACTGTCCGTGGTCTGTTCCTGACTGTCCGCTGTCTGTTCCTGACTGTTCACTGTCTGTTCCTGACTGTCCGTGGTCTGTTCCTGTCTGTTCCTGACTGTTCGTGGTCTGTAGCAGACTGTTCGTGGTCTGTTCCTGCCTGTCCGTGGTCTGTTCCTGACTGTCCGTGGTCTGTTCCTGACTGTCCGTGGTCTGTTCCTGTCTGTTCCTGACTGTTCTCTGTCTGTTCCTGCCTGTTCGCTGTCTGTTCCTGACTGTCCGTGGTCTGTAGCAGACTGTTCGTGGTCTGCTCCTGACTGTCCGTGGTCTGTTCCTGACTGTCTGTGGTCTGTAGCAGACTGTCCGTGGTCTGTTCCTGACTGTTCGTGGTCTGTAGCAGACTCTCCGTGGTCTGTTCCTGACTGTCCGTGGTCTGTTCCTGACTGTCCGTGGTCTGTTCCTGACTGTTCGTGGTCTGTTCCTGACTGTTCGTGGTCTGTTCCTGACTGTCCGTGGTCTGTTCCTGCCTGTTCGTGGTCTGTAGCAGACTGTCCATGGTCTGTTCCTGACTGTCCGTGGTCTGTTCCTGACTGTCCGTGGTCTGTTCCTGAGTGTCCGTGGTCTGTTCCTGACTGTTCCTGACTGTTCGTGGTCTGTTCCTGAGTGTCCGTGGTCTGTTCTGACTGTTCCTGATTGTCCATGGTCTGTTCCTGACTGTCCGTGGTCTGTTCCTGAGTGTCCGTGGTCTGTTCCTGACTGTTCCTGAGTGTCCGTGGTCTGTTCCTGACTGTTCGTGGTCTGTTCCTGACTGTTCGCTGTCTGTTCCTGCCTGTTCGTGGTCTGTAGCAGACTGTCCGTGGTCTGTTCCTGACTGTTCGCTGTCTGTTCCTGCCTGTTCACTGTCTGTTCCTGACTGTTCTCTGTCTGTTCCTGCCTGTTCGCTGTCTGTTCCTGACTGTCCGTGGTCTGTAGCAGACTGTTCGTGGTCTGCTCCTGACTGTTCGTGGGTCTGCTCCTGACTGTCCGTGGTCTGTTCCTGACTGTCCGTGGTCTGTTCCTGAGTGTCCGTGGTCTGTTCCTGACTGTTCCTGACTGTCCGTGGTCTGTTCCTGACTGTCCGTGGTCTGTTCCTGACTGTCCGTGGTCTGTTCCTGACTGTCCGTGGTCTGTTCCTGACTGTCCGTGGTCTGTTCCTGACTGTCCGTGGTCTGTTCCTGAGTGTCCGTGGTCTGTTCCTGACTGTTCCTGACTGTTCGTGGTCTGTTCCTGAGTGTCCGTGGTCTGTTCCTGACTGTTCCTGATTGTCCATGGTCTGTTCCTGACTGTCCGTGGTCTGTTCCTGAGTGTCCGTGGTCTGTTCCTGACTGTTCCTGAGTGTCCGTGGGTCTGTTCCTGACTGTTCGTGGTCTGTTCCTGACTGTTCGCTGTCTGTTCCCTGCCTGTTCGTGGTCTGTAGCAGACTGTCCGTGGGTCTGTTCCTGACTGTTCGCTGTCTGTTCCTGCCTGTTCACTGTCTGTTCCTGACTGTTCTCTGTCTGTTCCTGCCTGTTCGCTGTCTGTTCCTGACTGTCCGTGGTCTGTTCCTGAGTGTCCGTGGTCTGTTCCTGACTGTTCCTGACTGTCCGTGGTCTGTTCCTGACTGTCCGTGGTCTGTTCCTGACTGTCCGTGGTCTGTTCCTGACTGTCCGTGGTCTGTTCCTGACTGTCCGTGGTCTGTTCTTGACTGTTCGCTGTCTGTTCCTGCCTGTTCACTGTCTGTTTCTGACTGTTCACTGTCTGTTCCTGACTGTTCGCTGTCTGTTCCTGACTGTCCGTGGTCTGTTCCTGACTGTCCGTGGTCTGTTCCTGACTGTTCGCTGTCTGTTCCTGACTGTCCGTGGTCTGTTCCTGACTGTTCGTGGTCTGTTACTGACTGTCCGTGGTCTGTTCCTGAGTGTCCGTGGTCTGTTCCTGACTGTTCGTGGTCTGTTCCTGACTGTCCGTGGTCTGTTCCTGCCTGTTCGCTGTCTGTTCCTGACTGTCCGTGGTCTGTAGCAGACTGTTCGTGGTCTGTTCCTGACTGTCCGTGGTCTGTAGCTGACTGTCCGTGGTCTGTTCCTGCCTGTTCGCTGTCTGTTCCTGACTGTCCGTGGTCTGTTCCTGACTGCCTGTGGTCTGTAGCAGACTGTTCGTGGTCTATTCCTGACTGTTCGTGGTCTGTAGCAGACTGTCCGTGGTCTGTTCCTGACTGTTCGTGGTCTGTTCCTGACTGTCCGTGTTCTGTTCCTGACTGTTCGTGGTCTGTTCCTGACTGTCCGTGGTCTGTTCCTGACTGTCCGTGGTCTGTTCCTGACTGTTCGTGGTCTGTTCCTGCCTGTTCGTTGTCTGTTCCTGCCTGTCCGTGGTCTGTAGCAGACTGTCCGTGGTCTGTTCCTGCCTGTCCGTGGTCTGTTCCCTGACTGTCCGTGGTCTGTTCCTGAGTGTCCGTGGTCTGTTCCTGACTGTTCGCTGTCTGTTCCTGACTGTCCGTGGTCTGTTCCTGCCTGTTCACTGTCTGTTCCTGACTGTCCGTGGTCTGTTCCTGACTGTTCGTGGTCTGTTCCTGACTGTTCGCTGTCTGTTCCTGCCTGTTCACTGTCTGTTCCTGACTGTTCGTGGTCTGTTCCTGACTGTTCGTGGTCTGTTCCTGACTGTTCGCTGTCTGTTCCTGACTGTTCGCTGTCTGTTCCTGACTGTTCGTGGTCTGTTCCTGACTGTTCGCTGTCTGTACCTGTCTGTTCACTGTCTGTTCCTGACTGTCCGCTGTCTGTAGCAGACTGTCCGTGGTCTGTTCCTGACTGTTCGTGGTCTGTTCCTGACTGTTCGCTGTCTGTTCCTGCCTGTTCACTGTCTGTTCCTGACTGTCCGCTGTCTGTAGCAGACTGTTCGTGGTCTGTTCCTGACTGTCCGTGGTCTGTTCCTGACTGTTCGTGGTCTGTTCCTGACTGTTCGTGGTCTGTAGCAGACTGTCCGGTGGTCTGTTCCTGACTGTTCGTGGTCTGTTCCTGACTGTCCGTGGTCTGTTCCTGACTGTCCGTGGTCTGTTCCTAACTGTCCGTGGTCTGTTCCTGACTGTCTGTGGTCTGTTCCTGACTGTTCGCTGTCTGTTCCTGACTGTTCACTGTCTGTTCCTGACTGTTCACTGTCTGTTCCTGACTGTCCGTGGTCTGTTCCTGACTGTCTGTGGTCTGTTCCTGACTGTTCACTGTCTGTTCCTGACTGTTCACTGTCTGTTCCTGACTGTTCACTGTCTGTTCCTGACTGTTCGCTGTCTTTAGCAGACTGTCCGTGGTCTGTTCCTGACTGTCCGTGGTGTGTTCCTGACTGTCCGTGGTCTGTTCCTGACTGTTCGCTGTCTGTAGCAGACTGTCCGTGGTCTGTTCCTGACTGTCCGTGGTCTGTTCCTGACTGTCCGTGGTCTGTTCCTGACTGTCCGTGGTCTGTTCCTGACTGTTCGTGGTCTGTTCCTGACTGTCCGTGGTCTGTTCCTGACTGTCCGTGGTCTGTAGCAGACTGTTCGCTGTCTGTTTCTCACTGTTCGCTGTGTGTGTGTGTGTGTGTGTGTGTGTGTGTGTGTGTGTGTGTGTGTGTGTGTGTGTGCGTGCGTGCGTGCGTGCGTGCGTGCGTGCGTGCGCGTGCGCGTGTGTGTGTGTGCGTGCGTGCGTGTGTTAGGGACGGCGGCTGAAGGCTGGTGATGAGCTCTTTGATGATCAACGGTCAGTCTCTGGTTGGTCTGTCTCATTCGGAGGCCGTGGCCGTCCTCCGCTCCTCCACTGGACTGGTACAACTGGTGGTCGCTAGCAGGGTGAGTAGGACACACACAGCTATATCTTACTCTACTCTGTGAGTAGGACACACACAGCTATATCTTACTCTACTCTGTGAGTAGGACACACACAGCTATGTCTTACTATACTCAGTGAGTTGGACACAATCACAGCTATATCTTACTCTACTCAGTGAGTTGGACACACACAGCTATGTCTTACTCTACTCAGTGAGTTTGACACAATCACAGCTATATCTTACTATACTCAGTGAGTAGGACACACAGCTATATCTTACTATACTCAGTGAGTATGACACAATCACAGCTATATCTTACTATACTCAGTGAGTAGGACACACACAGCTATATCTTACTATACTCAGTGAGTATGACACAATCACAGCTATATCTTACTCTACTCAGTGAGTATGACACAATCACAGCTATATCTTACTATACTCAGTGAGTAGGACACACACAGCTATGTCTTACTCTACTCAGTGAGTTGGACACACACAGCTATGTCTTACTCTACTCAGTGAGTATGACACAATCACAGCTATATCTTACTATACTCAGTGAGTAGGACACACACAGCTATGTCTTACTCTACTCAGTGAGTAGGACACACACAGCTATGTCTTACTGTACTCAGTGAGTAGGACACACACAGCTATGTCTTACTGTACTCAGTGAGTTGGACACACACAGCTATGTCTTACTGTACTCAGTGAGTTGGACACACACAGCTATGTCTTACTGTACTCAGTGAGTTGGACACACACAGCTATATCTTACTATACTCAGTGAGTTGGACACAATCACAGCTATATCTTACTATACTCAGTGAGTATGACACAATCACAGCTATATCTTACTATACTCAGTGAGTATGACACACACAGCTATGTCTTACTCTACTCAGTGAGTATGACACAATCACAGCTATGTCTTACTATACTCAGTGAGTATGACACAATCACAGCTATATCTTACTATATATACTCAGTGAGTATGACACAATCACAGCTATATCTTACTATACTCAGTGAGTATGACACAATCACAGCTATATCTTACTGTACTCAGTGAGTATGACACAATCACAGCTATATCTTACTATACTCAGTGAGTATGACACAATCACAGCTATATCTTACTATACTCAGTGAGTATGACACAATCACAGCTATATCTTACTATACTCAGTGAGTATGACACAATCACAGCTATATCTTACTCTACTCGTGAGGACTTATACAGGGGACCACCAGTCCTATTTTTCCGAACCCTAAACCTAACCCTAAACCTAACCCTAAACCTAACCCTAATTTTAACAGTAAACCTAAACCTAACCCATAAACCTAAAATGGCCGGCAAAATGTCCTAATTTCTCTGAATTTTAGTCTGTTTACTGTTCTTTTGAGTACTTCTGGTACTCACAAGTATAGTAAAACTTGTAGACACACACACACACACACACACACACACACACCATTCTCCATCCACACGCCCACACACACCATTCTCCATCCACACGCCCACACACACACCATTCTCCATCCACACGCCCACACACACACCATTCTCCCATCCACACGCCCACACACACACCATTCTCCATCCACACGCCCACACACACACCATTCTCCATCCACACGCCCACACACACACCATTCTCCATCCACACGCCCACACACACACCATTCTCCATCCACACGCCCACACACACACCATTCTCCATCCACACGCCCACACACACACCATTCTCCATCCACACGCCCACACACACACCATTCTCCATCCACACGCCCACACACACACCATTCTCCATCCACACACACACACACACCATTCTCCATCCACACGCCCTCTCACGCCTCTCCACTGTCCTCTGGTTCTTCCAGGAGGAGTCCCAGGTGGATTTCCACCGTTACCCATCTACCAGCCTGCCAGACCTGGTCAGTACTTCCTCCTCCTCTCCTTCTCCTAGCAACAACATGGAACCTCGTCACGGCCTGACCTCCAGCAGCCTCTCTCTACCCGCTACGGTATGTGCGTCTGGGGAGGAGTGTTGTCTGTTTTGTTAGCCCTGCTGTCCAAACGCCACCTGAAGCCGACAGACCAATGGGACAGCCGTCGGATGTGTGCGGGGCGTGCTCTGTTTGGGTCGGAGCATAGGGTGTACTGTGTGTGTACTAGGTGTCTCTACTGGGTGTGTGTACTGGGTGTCTATACTAGGTGTCTCTACTGGGTGTGTGTACTAGGTGTCTATACTGGGTGTGTGTACTGGGTGTCTATACTAGGTGTGTGTACTGGGTGTGTGTACTGGGTGTCTATACTAGGTGTGTGTACTGGGTGTGTGTACTGGGTGTGTGTACTAGGTGTCTCTACTGGGTGTGTGTACTAGGTGTCTATACTGGGTGTGTGTACTGGGTGTCTATACTAGGTGTGTGTACTGGGTGTGTGTACTGGGTGTGTACTGGGTGTGTGTACTAGGTGTCTATACTGGGTGTGTGTACTGGGTGTGTGTACTGGGTGTGTACTGGGTGTGTACTGGGTGTGTGTACTAGGTGTCTATACTGGGTGTGTGTACTGGGTGTGTGTACTGGGTGTGTGTACTAGGTGTCTCTACTGGGTGTGTGTACTAGGTGTCTATACTGGGTGTGTGTACTGGGTGTCTATACTAGGTGTGTGTACTGGGTGTGTGTACTGGGTGTCTATACTAGGTGTGTGTACTGGTGTGTGTACTGGGTGTGTGTACTGGGTGTGTGTACTGGGTGTGTGTACTGGGTGTCTATACTGGGTGTGTGTACTGGGTGTGTGTACTAGGTGTCTCTACTGGGTGTGTGTACTAGGTGTCTATACTGGGTGTGTGTACTGGGTGTCTATACTAGGTGTGTGTACTGGGTGTGTGTACTGGGTGTCTATACTAGGTGTGTGTACTGGTGTCTGTACTGGGTGTGTGTACTGGGTGTCTATACTGGGTGTGTGTACTGGGTGTCTATACTGGGTGTGTGTACTGGGTGTCTATACTAGGTGTGTGTACTGGTGTCGGGCGGCGGGCGGACGGACGGGACGGACGGGACGGGCGGGCGGGCGGACGGGCGGGCGGGCGGGCGGGCGGGCGGGCGGGGCGGGCGGGCAGACAGACAGGCAGGCAGGCAGGCAGGCAGGCAGGCAGACAGACAGACAGACAGACAGACAGACCGACAGACAGACAGACAGACAGACAGACAGACAGACAGACAGACAGACAGGCAGGCAGGCAGGCAGGCAGACAGACAGACAGACAGGCAGGCAGGCAGGCAGACAGGCAGGCAGGCAGGCAGGCAGGCAGGCAGGCAGGCAGGCAGACAGACAGACAGACAGACAGACAGACAGACAGACAGACAGACAGACAGACAGACAGACAGACAGACTGTAGAAGAAAGAGGAAAGAAGGTGTTGAGGGGTTTGTCAAAACCCCCAGACATTCATCGTTATGAAAACAAGTCAGCCAGAAGAAAACTCTTCAAACGTTCTGACAGCAGCAACTCCCTGATCAACGCTTAATCACATCAGTACCATATTAAAACCATGAGGTGCTCCGCACAGAACTCTGTCAACTCCTTCAACAGACAGACACGTTATCAGACACATTATCACACGCGTTATCAGAAACATTATCACACACATTATCACACACGTTATCAGACACGTTATTAGACACATTATCACACACATTATCACACACATTATCACACACATTATCAGAAACATTATCACACACATTATCACACACGTTATCAGACACATTATCACACACATTATCAGACACGTTATTAGACACATTATCACACACATTATCACACACATTATCACACACATTATCACACACGTTATCAGACACATTATCACGCACATTATCGCACACGTTATCAGACACATTATCACACACGTTATCAGAAACATTATCACACACGTTATCGGATACATTATCAGACACATTATCACACACATTATCGCACACATTATCACACACGTTATCAGAAACATTATCCCACACATTATCACACACGTTATCAGACACATTATCACACACGTTATAATGTGCATTACCATTAGGAGAGGAGGAGTCGAGGAGGAGAGGGGAGAGAGTGAGTTTGACACAGTGGCTGGACTGTTTCGACTGGAGGAGAGGAGGAGTAGGAGGGGAGAGTAGGAGAAGAGGAGAGGAGGAGGAGAGGAGGAGGAGGAGGAGGAGGAGGGGAGAATAGGAGAAGAGGAGAGGAGGAGGAGGAGGAGGAGGAGAGGAGGGAGGAGGAGGAGGAGGAGAAGAGGAAAATAGGACAAAAATAGGAGGAGAAGAAGAGTCACCAGTGGAGGGGATGGTTTACCATGTCAGTCACATAAGTGTTTCATCATGACAGAGAGACAAGAATGGAGGGAGAGGGACAGAGAGACAAGTATGGAGGGAGAGGGACAGAGAGACAAGAATGGAGGGAGAGAGACAGAGAGACAAGAATGGAGGGAGAGGGACAGAGAGACAAGAATGGAGGGAGAGAGACAGAGAGACAAGAATGGAGGGAGAGAGACAGAGAGACAAGAATGGAGGGAGAGAGACAGAGAGACACGTATGGAGGGAGAGAGACAGAGAGACAAGAATGGAGGGAGAGAGACAGAGAGACACGTATGGAGGGAGAGAGACAGAGAGACAGAGTATCGAGGGAGAGAGACAGAGAGACAAGTATCGAGGGAGAGAGACAGAGAGACAAGTATGTTTTCTCATGATTTGGTTTGGGTCTAACTGTGTTTTGGGGGGTTAAATGCAAATAGTCTGGGTAGCCATTTGATTAGCTGTTCAGGAGTCTTATGGCTTGGGGGTAGAAGCTGTTTAGAAGCAAGTAGGACTTAGACTTGGCCCTCCCGGTACCGCTTGCCGTGCGGTAGCAGAGAGAACAGCCTATGACTAGGGTGGCTGGAGTCTTTTGACCATTGTTTTGGGCCTTCCTCTGACACCGCCTGGTATAGAGGTCCTGGATGGCAGGAAAGCTTGGCCCCAGTGATGTACTGGGCCGTCGCACTACCCTATGGGAGTTTTCTGGAGAGAGTTTGCTGCACTGAAAGTAAAGGGGCTGAATAATTTGCACGCCCAATTTTTCCGTTTTTGATTTGTTAAAAAAGTTTGAAATATCCAATAAATGTCGTTCCACTTCATGATTGTGTCCCACTTGTTGCTGATTCTTCACAAAAATACAGTTTTATATCTTTATGTTTGAAGCCTGAAATGTGGCAAAAAGGTCGCAAAGTTCAAGGGGGCCGAATACTTTCGCAAGGCACTGTATCTGCATATATTTATTTATTTATTTTAATTTTATTTATCCAGCTATTTTACCAGGTAAGTTGACTGAGAACACGGTCTGTTTACAGCAACGACACGGGGAATAGTTACTGGGGAGAGGAGGAGAAAACCCATTGTGCTTATTTTGAACAGATTTTGGCTTAGTTAAATCTCTTGGTTCGCCTCTTCCTCTGACCTGCCTGAGCCGGAAATTACTGCCGCAATAGATTAAGGTCATTGTAGTCAAGTATACCCATAACATGATGCAGCCATGACTATGCTTGACAATATGGAGAGTAGGACTCAATAATGTGTTGTATTGGACATAACATTTTGTATTCAGGACAAAAGTGAATTGCTTTGCCACATGTTTTGCAGTATTACTTAAGTTCCTTGTTTCAAACAGGATGTTTTGGAATATGTTTATTCTGAACAGGCTTCCTTCTTTTCACTCTGTCAATTAGGTTAGTATTGTGGAGTAACTACAATGTTGTTGATCCATCCTCAGTTTTCTCCTATCACTCTGTAACTGTTTCAAAGTTACCATTGGCCTCATGGTGAAATCCTGAGCAGTTTCCTTCCTCTCCGGCAACTGAGTTAGGAAGGACGCTTGTATTTTGTCGTGAGTGGGTATCAGATATCTTCTCGCCATGCAGCGCTAATCCGGGATTTTTTCCTTCTTGCAGCTGACTGATCTGGAGAAGCTCGAGGACCGAGGACAGATGGAGGACCTAAAGGAACCTGTTCTCCCACATCCATGAAGTTCAGGACCAGATCACAAGGTAGAGAGGAGAGGGAGAGGGAGAGGGAGAGGGAGGAGGAGACAAAGAGAGAGAGACAAAGAGAGAGACAAAGAGAGAGAGAGAGAGAGAAGAGAGAGAGAGAGAGAGAGAGAAGACAAAGAGAGAGAGAGAGAGAGAAACAAAGAGAGAGAGAGAGAGACAAACAAAGAGAGAGAGAGACAAACAAAGAGAGAGAGACAAACAAAGAGAGAGAGAGACAAACAAGAGAGAGACAAAGAAAGAGAGAGAGACAAGAGAGAGACAGAGAGAGAGAGAGAGAGCAGAGAGAGAGAGAGAGAGAGAGAGAGAAAGAGAGAGAGACAAAGAGAGAGAGAGAGAGACAAAGAGAGAGAGACAAGAGAGAGAGAGACAAAGAGAGAGAGACAAAGAGAGAGAGAGAGAGACAAAGAGAGAGAGAGAGAGACAAAGAGAGAGAGAGAGAGAGAGAGAGAGAGAGACAAAGAGAGAGAGAGAGACAAAGAGAGAGACAAAGAGAGAGAGAGAGAGAGAGAGACAAGAGAGAGAGATATAAATATATATATTTTCATTTTATTAATATTTTTCGATATGTATACTTTGACAATGTAAGTAATAATGAACTTGCCATGTCTATAAAGTCAATTGAATTGAATTGAAATTGTGAGAGAGATTGGGTCCCTAATGGAGCATAGAGTGAAGCTTGTTAGCCACACAGTCAGTCACGCTGCACTGTTAAAAACAAGGCAGGTTTACAACCATCAGCTCGTCAACCATCCTGAACAGGTAGCGGAGCGTGTGAGTGGAGTGAAGCAGTCCCACCCTGCGTTGACAGAGCACCACTTCGCGCTCTCTGTGTCCTTTCCCTCAATCAGCAAAAAAAACAGCTCACAGCGGGGAAAAAACATCCCTCCAAATTCACTCCATTCACTCTAC
>NW_026278503.1:0-4102 GCF_023373465.1 Oncorhynchus keta | reverse complement strand
TGAATGGTCAGGGCAGGCTGAATGGTCAGGAAGGCTGAATGGTCAAGCAGGCTGAATGGTCAGGGCAGGCTGAATGGTCAGGAAGGCTGAATGGTCAAGCAGGCTGAATGGTCAAGCAGGCTGAATGGTCAGGGCAGGCTGAATGGTCAGGGCAGGCTGAATGGTCAGGAAGGCTGAATGGTCAAGCAGGCTGAATGGTCAGGGCAGGCTGAATGGTCAGGAAGGCTGAATGGTCAAGCAGGCTGAATGGTCAAGCAGGCTGAATGGTCAGGGCAGGCTGAATGGTCAGGGCAGGCTGAATGGTCAGGCAGGCTGAATGGTCAGGCAGGCTGAATGGTCAGGGCAGGCTGAATGGTCAAGCAGGCTGAATGGTCAAGCAGGCTCGAGGTCAGGGCAGGCTGAATGGTCAGGGCAGGCTGAATGGTCAGGGCAGGCTGAATGGTCAGGAAGGCTCGAGGTCAGGGCAGGCTGAATGGTCAGGCAGGCTGAATGGTCAGGGCAGGCTGAATGGTCAGGGCAGACTGAATGGTCAGGGCAGACTGAATGGTCAGGGCAGGCTGAATGGTCAGGGCAGGCTGAATGGTCAGGGCAGGCTGAATGGTCAGAGCAGGCTGAATGGTCAAGCAGGCTGAATGGTCAAGCAGGCTGAATGGTCAGGGCAGGCTGAATGGTCAGGGCAGGCTGAATGGTCAGGACAGGCTGAATGGTCAGGGCAGGCTGAATGGTCAGGAAGGCTGAATGGTCAAGCAGGCTGAATGGTCAAGCAGGCTGAATGGTCAAGCAGGCTGAATGGTCAGGGCAGGCTGAATGGTCAGGCAGGCTGAATGGTCAGGCAGGCTGAATGGTCAAGCAGGCTGAATGGTCAAGCAGGCTGAATGGTCAGGGCAGGCTGAATGGTCAGGGCAGGCAAAATGGTCAGGGCAGGCTGAATGGTCAGGAAGGCTGAATGGTCAAGCAGGCTGAATGGTCAGGGCAGGCTGAATGGTCAGGAAGGCTGAATGGTCAAGCAGGCTGAATGGTCAGGGCAGGCTGAATGGTCAGGGCAGGCTGAATGGTCAGGCAGGCTGAATGGTCAGGGCAGGCTGAATGGTCAGGAAGGCTGAATGGTCAGGCAGGCTGAATGGTCAGGCAGGCTGAATGGTCAGGAAGGCTCGAGGTCAGGGCAGGCTGAATGGTCAGGCAGGCTGAATGGTCAGGGCAGGCTGAATGGTCAGGGCAGGCTGAATGGTCAGGGCAGGCTGAATGGTCAGGGCAGGCTGAATGGTCAGGCAGGCTGAATGGTCAGGGCAGGCTGAATGGTCAGGGCAGGCTGAATGGTCAGGCAGGCTGAATGGTCAGGGCAGGCTGAATGGTCAGGCAGGCTGAATGGTCAGGGCAGGCTGAATGGTCAGGAAGGCTGAATGGTCAAGCAGGCTGAATGGTCAAGCAGGCTGAATGGTCAAGCAGGCTCGAGGTCAGGGCAGGCTGAATGGTCAGGGCAGGCTGAATGGTCAGGCAGGCTGAATAGTCAGGGCAGGCTGAATGGTCAGGAAGGCTGAATGGTCAAGCAGGCTGAATGGTCAAGCAGGCTGAATGGTCAAGCAGGCTCGAGGTCAGGGCAGGCTGAATGGTCAGGGCAGGCTGAATGGTCAGGGCAGGCTGAATGGTCAGGGCAGGCTGAATGGTCAAGCAGGCTGAATGGTCAAGCAGGCTGAATGGTCAAGCAGGCTGAATGGTCAAGCAGGCTCGAGGTCAGGGCAGGCTGAATGGTCAGGGCAGGCTGAATGGTAAGGGCAAGCTGAATGGTCAGGAAGGCTGAATGGTCAAGCAGGCTGAATGGTCAGGGCAGGCTGAATGGTCAGGAAGGCTCGAGGTCAGGGCAGGCTGAATGGTCAGGCAGGCTGAATGGTCAGGGCAGGCTGAATGGTCTGGGCAGGCTGAATGGTCAGGGCAGGCTGAATGGTCAGGAAGGCTCGAGGTCAGGGCAGGCTGAATGGTCAGGGCAGGCTGAATGGTCAGGGCAGGCTGAATGGTCAGGGCACGCTGAATGGTCAGGCAGGCTGAATGGTCAGGGCAGGCTCGAATGGTCAGGGCAGGCTGAATGGTCAGGGCAGGCTGAATGGTCAGGGCAGGCTGAATGGTCAGGAAGGCTGAATGGTCAAGCAGGCTGAATGGTCAAGCAGGCTGAATGGTCAAGCAGGCTGAATGGTCAAGCAGGCTCGAGGTCAGGGCAGGCTGAATGGTCAGGGCAGGCTGAATGGTCAGGAAGGCTGAATGGTCAAGCAGGCTGAATGGTCAGAGCAGGCTGAATGGTCAGGCAGGCTCGAGGTCAGGCAGGCTGAATGGTCAGGCAGGCTGAATGGTCAGGGCAGGCTGAATGGTCAGGGCAGGCTGAATGGTCAGGGCAGGCTGAATGGTCAGGAAGGCTCGAGGTCAGGGCAGGCTGAATGGTCAGGGCAGGCTGAATGGTCAGGGCAGGCTGAATGGTCAGGGCAGGCTGAATGGTCAGGCAGGCTGAATGGTCAGGGCAGGCTGAATGGTCAGGGCAGGCTGAATGGTCAGGCAGGCTGAATGGTCAGGGCAGGCTGAATGGTCAGGCAGGCTGGAATGGTCAGGGCAGGCTGAATGGTCAGGGCAGGCTGAATGGTCAGGACAGGCTGAATGGTCAAGCAGGCTGAATGGTCAAGCAGGCTGAATGGTCAAGCAGGCTCGAGGTCAGGGCAGGCTGAATGGTCAGGGCAGGCTGAATGGTCAGGACAGGCTGAATGGTCAGGGCAGGCTGAATGGTCAGGCAGGCTGAATGGTCAAGCAGGCTCGAGGTCAGGCAGGCTGAATGGTCAGGGCAGGCTAAATGGTCAGGGCAGGCTGAATGGTCAGGGCAGGCTGAATGGTCAGGAAGGCTGAATGGTCAGGGCAGGCTGAATGGTCAAGCAGGCTGAATGGTCAGGGCAGGCTGAATGGTCAGGCAGGCTGAATGGTCAGGGCAGGCTGAATGGTCAGGCAGGCTGAATGGTCAGGGCAGGCTGAATGGTCAGGAAGGCTGAATGGTCAAGCAGGCTGAATGGTCAGGCAGGCTGAATGGTCAGGACAGGCTCGAGGTCAGGGCAGGCTGAATGGTCTGGGCAGGCTGAATGGTCAGGAAGGCTGAATGGTCAAGCAGGCTGAATGGTCAGGGCAGGCTGAATGGTCAGGAAGGCTCGAGGTCAGGGCAGGCTGAATGGTCAGGCAGGCTGAATGGTCAGGGCAGGCTGAATGGTCAGGGCAGGCTGAATGGTCAGGGCAGGCTGAATGGTCAGGGCAGGCTGAATGGTCAGGGCAGGCTGAATGGTCAGGCAGGCTGAATGGTCAGGGCAGGCTGAATGGTCAGGGCAGGCTGAATGGTCAGGCAGGCTGAATGGTCAGGGCAGGCTGAATGGTCAGGCAGGCTGAATGGTCAGGGCAGGCTGAATGGTCAGGAAGGCTGAATGGTCAAGCAGGCTGAATGGTCAAGCAGGCTGAATGGTCAAGCAGGCTCGAGGTCAGGGCAGGCTGAATGGTCAGGGCAGGCTGAATGGTCAGGCAGGCTGAATGGTCAGGGCAGGCTGAATGGTCAGGAAGGCTGAATGGTCAAGCAGGCTGAATGGTCAAGCAGGCTCGAATGGTCAGGGCAGGCTGAATGGTTAGGGCAGGCTGAATGGTCAGGAAGGCTGAATGGTCAAGCAGGCTGAATGGTCAAGCAGGCTGAATGGTCAAGCAGGCTGAATGGTCAAGCAGGCTCGAGGTCAGGGCAGGCTGAATGGTCAGGGCAGGCTGAATGGTAAGGGCAAGCTGAATGGTCAGGAAAGCTGAATGGTCAAGCAGGCTGAATGGTCAGGGCAGGCTGAATGGTCAGGAAGGCTCGAGGTCAGGGCAGGCTGAATGGTCAGGCAGGCTGAATGGTCAGGGCAGGCTGAATGGTCTGGGCAGGCTGAATGGTCAGGGCAGGCTGAATGGTCAGGAAGGCTCGAGGTCAGAGCAGGCTGAATGGTCAGGGCAGGCTGAATGGTAAGGGCAGGCTGAATGGTCAGGGCACGCTGAATGGTCAGGCAGGCTGAATGGTCAGGGCAGGCTGAATGGTCAGGGCAGGCTGAATGGTCAGGCAGGC
>NW_026278502.1:0-102614 GCF_023373465.1 Oncorhynchus keta | reverse complement strand
CATCATATCACCATGATAGGACAACATTTTTTTGTTCCAAGTGGAGCCCACTGTGGAAAGGGTTGTACATGGAAGTCAAAAGGGTTCTACCTGGAACCAAAAGGGTTCTACCTGGAACTCAAAAGGGTTCTTTCTACATGGAACTCAAAAGGGTTCTACCTGGAACCAAAAGGGTTCTACCTGGAACCAGAAGGGTTCTACTGTATATGTGTGTTCCTTCCCTGTGCTACAGTCACGACCCAGTTCTCCCCTCCCTCTCCACACTTGGCAGTGAGCTGCTTTCCGGAGGTGGTTTGGATGGAAGCGTATCTGATGGTTGATCGATGGCAGGCAGCAGTGTGATTCATTCACAGACTTGTGGGTCGGTTATCGAGCGGCTCCTCTGTGGTGTTTAAACACCAGTCACAGCCAGGCAGAGGAGAGGAGTTGATGTCATGGAATTAGCCCAAGGCTTGGGTTTCTCTGTGTCCTCAGATCCTTGTCCGTGCCAAAACACAGAGGGGCTTCATATGCTATTAGATCTCACGAGGGCTAACAGTAGCATATTGTACTGGTATTGTCTCCTAACACCTAGATCTTGGGCTTGACACGTTGAGGGTTATGGTCTGTCGATATGGGCGGTTCAGGAAGTGCCAAGGAAACTCACACGTCATTAGGTAAATCAATCTCCACCACAGTGGTGTTTCCTAGGATGTGTCCCAAATTAAACCCTATTCCCTACAGTGGTGTTTCCTAGGCTGTGTCCCAAATTAAACCCTATTCCCCACAGTGGTGTTTCTAGGCTTTTGACCAGATTAAACCTGGGTGTTTCCTAAAGTGGTCCCAAATAAACCCTATTCCCTACAGTGGTGTTTCCTAGGCCCTGGTCTAAAGTAGTGCAATTCCCTATAGGGAATAGGGTTGACCAGATGAACCCTGGTCTAAAGTGGTGCACTATATATAGGGAATAGGGTTCTATAGGGCCCTGGTCTAAAGTAGTGCACTATATATAGGGAATAGGGTTCCATAGGGCTCTGGTCTAAAGTAGTGCACTATATATAGGGAATAGGGTTCTATAGGGCCCTGGTCTAAAGTAGTGCACTACATAGGGAATAGGGTTCTATAGGGCCTGGTCTAAAGTAGTGCACTATATAGGGAATAGGGTTCTATAGGGCCCTGGTCTAAAGTAGTGCACTATATATAGGAATAGGGTTCTATAGGGCCCTGGTCTAAAGTAGTGCACTATATAGGGAATAGGGTTCTATAGGGCCCTGGTCTAAAGTAATGCACTACATAGGAATAGGGTTCTATAGGGCCCTGGTCTAAAGTAATGCACTGTATAGGGAATAGAGTTCTATTGGGCCCTGGTCTAAAGTAATGCACTATATAGGGAATAGGGTTCTATTGGGCCCTGGTCTAAAGTAATGCACTATATAGGGAATAGGGTTCTATAGGGCTCTGGTCTAAAGTAGTGCACTGTATAGGGAATAGAGTTCTATTGGGCCCTGGTCTAAAGTAATGCACTATACTAGGGAATAGGGTTCTATAGGGCTCTGTAGTCTAAGTAGATGCACAGTGTTGGGCCCTAACAGCTCTGTGACTGAGTCCTTCACAGTGTTGGAGCCCTAACAGCTCTGTGACTGAGTCCTTCACAGTGTTGGAGCCCTAACAGCTCTGTGACTGAGTCCTTCACAGTGTTGGAGCCCTAACAGCTCTGTGACTGAGTCCTTCACAGTGTTGGAGCCCTAACAGCTCTGTGACTGAGTCCTTCACAGTGTTGGAGCCCTAACAGCTCTGTGACTGAGTCCTTCACAGTGTTGGAGCCCTAACAGCTCTGTGACTGAGTCCTTCACAGTGTTGGAGCCCTAACAGCTCTGTGACTGAGTCCTTCACAGTGTTGGAGCCCTAACAGCTCTGTGACTGAGTCCTTCACAGTGTTGGAGCCCTAACAGCTCTGTGACTGAGTCCTTCACAGTGTTGGAGCCCTAACAGCTCTGTGACTGAGTCCTTCACAGTGTTGGAGCCCTAACAGCTCTGTGACTGAGTCCTTCACAGTGTTGGAGCCCTAACAGCTCTGTGACTGAGTCCTTCACAGTGTTGGAGCCCTAACAGCTCTGTGACTGAGTCCTTCACAGTGTTGGAGCCCTAACAGCTCTGTGACTGAGTCCTTCACAGTGTTGGAGCCCTAACAGCTCTGTGACTGAGTCCTTCACAGTGTTAGAGCCCTAACAGCTCTGTGACTGAGTCCTTCACAGTGTTGGAGCCCTAACAGCTCTGTGACTGAGTCCTTCACAGTGTTGGAGCCCTAACAGCTCTGTGA
The DNA here is from genome assembly GCF_023373465.1 of Oncorhynchus keta. Taxonomy (NCBI): domain Eukaryota; kingdom Metazoa; phylum Chordata; class Actinopteri; order Salmoniformes; family Salmonidae; genus Oncorhynchus; species Oncorhynchus keta. Next base: position 100,315 of record NW_026278502.1, on the reverse strand, counting down.
CTGAGTCCTTCACAGTGTTAGAGCCCTAACAGCTCTGTGACTGAGTCCTTCACAGTGTTGGAGCCCTAACAGCTCTGTGACTGAGTCCTTCACAGTGTTGGAGCCCTAACAGCTCTGTGACTGAGTCCTTCACAGTGTTGGAGCCCTAACAGCTCTGTGACTGAGTCCTTCACAGTGTTAGAGCCCTAACAGCTCTGTGACTGAGTCCTTCACAGTGTTGGAGCCCTAACAGCTCTGTGACTGAGTCCTTCACAGTGTTAGAGCCCTAACAGCTCTGTGACTGAGTCCTTCACAGTGTTGGAGCCCTAACAGCTCTGTGACTGAGTCCTTCACAGTGTTGGAGCCCTAACAGCTCTGTGACCGAGTCCTTCACAGTGTTAAGCTCTGTGACTGAACAGCTCTGTGACTGAGTCCTTCACAGTGTTGGAGCCCTAACAGCTCTGTGACTGAGTCCTTCACAGTGTTGGAGCCCTAACAGCTCTGTGACTGAGTCCTTCACAGTGTTAGAGCCCTAACAGCTCTGTGACTGAGTCCTTCACAGTGTTGGAGCCCTAACAGCTCTGTGACTGAGTCCTTCACAGTGTTAGAGCCCTAACAGCTCTGTGACTGAGTCCTTCACAGTGTTGGAGCCCTAACAGCTCTGTGACTGAGTCCTTCACAGTGTTAGAGCCCTAACAGCTCTGTGACTGAGTCCTTCACAGTGTTGGAGCCCTAACAGCTCTGTGACTGAGTCCTTCACAGTGTTAGAGCCCTAACAGCTCTGTGACTGAGTCCTTCACAGTGTTAGAGCCCTAACAGCTCTGTGACTGAGTCCTTCACAGTGTTGGAGACCTAACAGCTCTGTGACTGAGTCCTTCACAGTGTTGGAGCCCTAACAGCTCTGTGACTGAGTCCTTCACAGTGTTGGAGCCCTAACAGCTCTGTGACTGAGTCCTTCACAGTGTTAGAGACCTAACAGCTCTGTGACTGAGTCCTTCACAGTGTTAGAGCCCTAACAGCTCTGTGACTGAGTCCTTCACAGTGTTAGAGCCCTAACCGCTCTGTGACTGAGTCCTTCACAGTGTTGGAGCCCTAACAGCTCTGTGACTGAGTCCTTCACAGTGTTAGAGCCCTAACAGCTCTGTGACTGAGTCCTTCACTGTGTTAGAGCCCTAACAGCTCTGTGACTGAATCCTTCACAGTGTATTTCCCCTAAAAGTGACTGAAACAGAGAAACAATGTGTCTGACTAGTCCTAGATCACCACAGTGACTGGTCTGACTGCTGACCTGTAGCTCTGATGACTGATATGACTGCTGCCCTGTAAAAATAAGAAACAGAGAAACAATGTGTCTGATATAGATGCCCTGTAGCTGCTGGTATGACTGCTGCCCTGTAGCTAGATACTAGATACTATATGACTGCTGCCCTGTAGCTAGATACTAGATACTATATGACTGCTGCCCTGTAGCTAGATACTAGATACTATATGACTGCTGCCCTGTAGCTAGAGACTATATGACTGCTGCCCTGTAGATAGATACTATATGACTGCTGTCCTGTAGCTAGATACTATACGACTGCTGCCCTGTAGCTAGATACTATATGACTGCTGTCCTGTAGCTAGATACTATACGACTGCTGCCCTGTAGCTAGAGACTATATGACTGCTGTCCTGTAGCTAGATACTATACTATATGACTGCTGCCCTGTAGCTAGATACTATATGACTGCTGTCCTGTAGCTAGATACTATATGACTGCTGCCCTGTAGCTAGATACTATATGACTGCTGCCCTGTAGCTAGATACTATATGACTGCTGCCCTGTAGTTAGATACTATATAACTGCTGCCCTGTAGCTAGATACTAGACTATATGACTGCTGCCCTGTAGCTAGATACTATATGACTGCTGCCCTGTAGCTAGATACTAGATACTATATGACTGCTGCCCTGTAGCTAGATACTATATGACTGCTGCCCTGTAGCTAGAGACTATATGACTGCTGTCCTGTAGCTAGAGACTATATGACTGCTGCCCTGTAGCTAGAGACTATATGACTGCTGCCCTGTAGCTGTAGCTAGATACTATATGACTGCTGCCCTGTAGCTAGATACTATATGACTGCTGCCCTGTAGCTAGATACTATATGACTGCTGCCCTGTAGCTAGATACTATATGACTGCTGCCCTGTAGCTAGAGACTATATGACTGCTGCCCTGTAGCTAGATACTATATGACTGCTGCCCTGTAGCTAGAGACTATATGACTGCTGCCCTGTAGCTAGAGACTATATGACTGCTGCCCTGTAGCTAGAGACTATATGACTGCTGCCCTGTAGCTAGATACTATATGACTGCTGCCCTGTAGCTAGATACTAGATACTATATGACTGCTGCCCTGTAGCTAGAGACTATATGACTGCTGCCCTGTAGCTAGAGACTATATGACTGCTGCCCTGTAGCTAGATACTATATGACTGCTGCCCTGTAGCTAGAGACTATATGACTGCTGCCCTGTAGTTAGATACTATATGACTGCTGCCCTGTAGCTAGAGACTATATAACTGCTGCCCTGTAGCTAGATACTATATGACTGCTGCCCTGTAGCTAGATACTATATGACTGCTGCCCTGTAGCTAGAGACTATATGACTGCTGCCCTGTAGCTAGAGACTATATGACTGCTGCCCTGTAGCTAGATACTATATGACTGCTGCCCTGTTGCTAGATAATAACTACAACAGCTGTAGTAGAGATGTGGTATGACTGCTGCCCTGTTGTTAGATCCTATATGCAACAGAGTAGTAGATATGACTGGTTCTACTGTAGCTAGATACTATCTACTATAGACTGTAGCCCTGTAGTTCTACTATATGACTGATCCCTGTCTAGATACAGAGTAGTAGAGTGGGTTCTGCCCTGTAGCTAGATCCTATGACTGCTGCCCTGTAGTAGATACTATATGACTGCTGATCCTGTAGTCTAGAACAGATATAGACTGCTGCCCTGTAGCTAGATCCTATCTACAACTGCCCTGTAGCTAGAGTGTATATCTACTGCTGCCCTGCTAGATACTGTATGACTGCTGCCCTAGTAGAGTGATACTTCTGACTGCTGCCCTGTAGCTAGATACAGATACTATAAACTGCTGCCCTGTAGCTGTTTCTATATGACTGCTGCCCTGTAGCTAGATACTTATGACTTCCTGTAGCTGTTTGTTGCTTTCCAGATACAGATACTTATGACTGCTCCCTGTAGATAGATAGCCATATGACTGCTGCCCTGTAGACATATGGAGGAGCCTGAGAAACAGAAGTCTTCCCATTCCATTTCATGCCAATATAAACTGTGGTTCTACTGTCAGCTGAGGACTGGTCTCACTGCTCAAACTGTAGCCAGGTGGAGATGAGTTGTCTGCATTCAGAGTTATACTGTGGTTCTCCTGTCGCTAGATACTGGTCTGACTGCTCCACTGTCCTAGATCCTGTCTACAACAGAGTAGTAGAGTGTGGTTCTCCTGTAGCTAGATCCTATATCCAACTAGTAGAGTTCTTCTACTGTAGCTAGATACTAACTACAACAAAGTAGTAAAATGTGGTTCTACTGTAGTTAGATTGTATCTTCAACAGAGTAGTAGAGTGTGGTTCTCTTCTAGATCCTATATCCAACAGAGTAGTAGAATGTGGTTCTACCTCCTCTAGATACTCCTCTGACTGCTCCACTGTAGCTAGATCCTGTCTACAACAGAGTAGTAGAGTGTGGTTCTCTATAGCTAGATCCTATCTACAACTCTAGTCTGTGGTCTCTCTGTCTAGATCCTATCTACAACAGAGTAGTAGAATCTGGTTCTACTGTCTCTGCTCTCCTATCCCACTGGCCATGCATCCTTGCATTCTAGTTTCTGCTCCAACTACTCTGGGGAGTGATTTTGGTTCTCACTGTAAATAGATCCATTATCTGAACAGAGTGGTAGAAGTGGTTCTAGTAGCTAGATCTATATCCAACAGAGTAGTAGAGGTGGTTCTACTGGGATGGATCTACAACAGTAGTAGAGGGAGTTCTACTGTTGTGGGGGCAGAGATCTGATCTACAGACAGAGTAGTAGAGTGTGGTTAGGACTGTGGGGGTTAGGGAGCTAGATGGATCTACAACAGAGTAGTAGAATGTGGTTCTACTGTAGCTAGATCCTATATCCAACAGAGTAGTAGAGTGTGGTTCTACTGTTGCTAGATCCTATCTACAACAGAGTAGTAGAGTGTGGTTCTACTGTAGCTAGATCCTATCTACAACAGAGTAGTACAATGTGGTTCTACTGTTGCTAGATCCTATATCCAACAGAGTAGTAGAGTGTGGTTCTACTGTAGCTGACCCTATCTACAACAGAGTAGTAGAGTGTGGTTCTACTGTTGCTAGATCCTATCTACAACAGAGTAGTAGAGTGTGGTTCTACTGTGGAGCTCGATCCTATATCCAACAGAGTAGTAGAGTGTGGTTCTACTGTAGCTAGATCCTATCTACAACAGAGTAGTAGAGTGTGGTTCTACTGTAGCTAGATCCTATATCCAACAGAGTAGTAGAGTGTGGTTCTACTGTAGGATCCTGTCTACAACAGAGTAGTAGAGTGTGGTTCTACTGTAGCTAGATCCTGTCTACAACAGAGTAGTAGAGTGTGGTTCTACTGTAGCTAGATCCTATCTACAACAGAGTAGTAGAGTGTGGTTCTACTGTAGCTAGATACTGGTCTGACTGCTCCACAGACTAGATCCTGTCTACAACAGAGTAGTAGAGTGTGGTTCTACTATAGCTGATCCTGTCTACAACAGATGGTAGAGTGTGGTTCTACTGTAGCTAGATCCTATATACAACAGAGTAGTAGAATGTGGTTCTACTGTAGCTAGATCCTATATCCAACAGAGGCTAGTAGAGTGGGTTCTACTGTGGAGCTAGATCCTATCTACAACAGAGTAGTAGAGTGTGGTTCTACTGTAGCTAGATCCTATATCCAACAGAGTAGTAGAGTGTGGTTCTACTGTAGCTAGATCCTATCTACAACAGAGTAGTAGAGTGTGGTTCTGACTGTAGCTAGATACTGGTCTGACTGCTCCACGGTAGCTAGATCCTGTCTACAACAGAGTAGTAGAGTGTGGTTCTACTGTTGCTAGATCCTATCTACAACAGAGTAGTAGAGTGTGGTTCTACTGTAGCTAGATCCTGTCTACAACAGAGTAGTAGAGTGTGGTTCTACTGTAGCTAGATCCTGTCTACACCAGAGTAGTAGAGTGTGGTTCTACTGCTACAGTTAGCTATGGCAGAGGGCCATAAACCAACCCTATAGATGTTTCCTATATACACATTCTACTGTATGTCCCTTTCATCGATTCCTGTAATGTTTGTTCTTTCCACAGATTTTCTCCTCCTGCGATAGGAGCCACAGTGAATGCTCTTCTCCAGACATATGGGAGGAGCCTGAGAAACAGAAGTCTTCCCATTCCATTTCATGCTCAATATAAACTGTGTGCAGGGTGTCAGTCTGAGGACGGGCAATCACCCAAACAGAGAGCCAGGTGGAGATGAGTTGGTCATGCATTCACAGTTATACTGCCTCTCCTCTCTCTCCTACAGATGGCTCTCCTCTTCCTTCTCTCCTGGAGCTCCTCCTCTCCTCAGGCTGGAGAGGCTGAGTTCTCCTCTCTCTGTCCTCTCTCTTCTCCTCTCCTCTCTCCTTCTCTTCTCTCTCTCTCTCCTACTCTTGGCTGTTCTCTTTCTCCTCTCTTCTCTCTCTTCTCTTCTCCTCTCCTCTCCTCTCCTCTCCTCTCCTCTCCAGATCCTCTCCTGTCTCCTCTGTCTCTCCTCTGTCTCTCCTCTCCTCTCCATCTCTGTCTCTGCTCTCCTCTCCTCTGGCCATGCATCCTTGCATTCAGAGTTTCTGCTCCAACTCTCTGGGGAATGATTTTTATCCTCACGCTGAAAATATTGTCCATTATTGTGAGAGAGAGTGGCGAAGTGGAGAGGCTGAGCTGAATACAGATGGCTGTGGGGGTTAGGACTGGGATGGAGCAGAACAGTACTAGGGGAGAGGCTGAGCTGACTACAGATGGCTGTGGGGGTTAGGACTGGGATGGAGCAGAACAGTACTAGGGGAGAGGCTGAGCTGACTACAGATGGCTGTGGGGGTTAGGACTGGGATGGAGCAGGCAGTATTAGGGGAGAGGCTGAGCTGACTACAGATGGCTGTGGGGGTTAGGACTGGGATGGAGCAGAACAGTACTAGGGGAGAGGCTGAGCTGACTACAGATGGCTGTGGGGGTTAGGACTGGGATGGAGCAGAACAGTACTAGGGGAGAGGCTGAGCTGACTACAGATGGCTGTGGGGGTTAGGACTGGGATGGAGCAGAACAGTACTAGGGGAGAGGCTGAGCTGACTACAGATGGCTGTGGGGGTTAGGACTGGGATGGAGCAGAACAGTACCAGGGGAGAGGCTGAGCTGACTACAGATGGCTGTGGGGGGTTAGGACTGGGATGGAGCAGAACAGTACCAGGGGAGAGGCTGAGCTGACTACAGATGGCTGTGGGGGTTAGGACTGGGATGGAGCAGAACAGTACCAGGGGAGAGGCTGAGCTGACTACAGATGGCTGTGGGGGTTAGGACTGGGATGGAGCAGAACAGTACTAGGGGAGAGGCTGAGCTGACTACAGATGGCTGTGGGGTTAGGACTGGGATGGAGCAGAACAGTACCAGGGGAGAGGCTGAGCTGACTACAGATGGCTGTGGGGGTTAGGACTGGGATGGAGCAGAACAGTACTAGGGGAGAGGCTGAGCTGACTACAGATGGCTGTGGGGGTTAGGACTGGGATGGAGCAGAACAGTACCAGGGGAGAGGCTGAGCTGACTACAGATGGCTGTGGGGGTTAGGACTGGGATGGAGCAGAACAGTACTAGGGGAGAGGCTGAGCTGACTACAGATGGCTGTGGGGGTTAGGACTGGGATGGAGCAGAACAGTACTAGGGGAGAGGCTGAGCTGACTACAGATGGCTGTGGGGGTTAGGACTGGGATGGAGCAGAACAGTACCAGGGGAGAGGCTGAGCTGACTACAGATGGCTGTGGGGGTTAGGACTGGGATGGAGCAGAACAGTACTAGGGGAGAGGCTGAGCTGACTACAGATGGCTGTGGGGGTTAGGACTGGGATGGAGCAGAACAGTACTAGGGAGAGGCTGAGCTGACTACAGATGGCTGTGGGGGTTAGGACTGGGATGGAGCAGAACAGTACTAGGGAGAGGCTGAGCTGACTACAGATGGCTGTGGGGTTAGGACTGGGATGGAGCAGAACAGTACCAGGGGAGAGGCTGAGCTGACTACAGATGGCTGTGGGGGTTAGGACTGGGATGGAGCAGAACAGTACTAGGGGAGAGGCTGAGCTGACTACAGATGGCTGTGGGGGTTAGGACTGGGATGGAGCAGAACAGTACCAGGGGAGAGGCTAGGGGAAGGCGAGGAGACCCAGCCTCCAGTATTTATGCTGCAGTAGTTTGTGTCGGGGGCTAGGGTCAGTTTGTTATATCTGGAGTACCTCTCCTTTCCTATTCGGTGTCCTGTGTGAATTTAAGTGTGCTCTCTCTAATTCTCTCTTTCTCTCTTTCTTTCTCTCACTCGAGGACCTGAGCCCTAGGACCATGCCTCAGGACGACCTGACATGATGACTCCTTGCTGTCCCCAGTCCACCTGGCCGTGCTGCTGCTCCAGTTTCAACTGTTCTGCCTAATTATTATTGGACCATGCTGGTCATTTTATGAACATTTGAACATCTTGGCCATGTTCTGTTATAATCTCCACCCGGCACAGCCAGAAGAGGACTGGCCACCCCATAGCCTGGTTCCTCTCTAGGTTTCTTCCTAGGTTTTGGCCTTTCTAGGGAGTTTTTCCTAGCCACCGTGCTTCTACACCTGCATTGCTTGCTGTTTGGGGTTTTAGGCTGGGTTTCTGTACAGCACTTTGAGGGGAGTGAGGAGGAGGAGGAAGGGGAGGGAGGAGGAGGAGGAAGGGGAGGGAGGAGGGAGGAAGGGGAGGGAAGGAAGGGAAGGGAACGGAAGGGAAGGGGGAAGGGAAGGGAAGGGAAGGGAAGGGAAGGGAAGGGAAGGGAACGGAAGGGAAGGGAAGGGGTAGGGAAGGGAAGGAAGGGAAGGAAGGGAAGGGAAGGGAAGGGAAGGGAGGAGGAGGAACGGAAGGGAAGGGAAGGGAAGGGGTAGGGAAGGGAAGGGAGGAGGAGGAAGGGGAGGGAAGGGGAGGGGAGGAGGAGGAAGGGAAGGGAGGGAAGAGGAAGGGGAGGGGAGGAGGAGGAGGAAGGGAAGGGAAGGGAGGGAAGAGGAAGAGGAGGGAAGGAAGGGAGGAGGAGGAAGGGGAGGGAAGGGAAGGGAGGAGGAGGAAGGGGAGGGAAGGGAAGGGAGGAGGAGGAAGGGAAGGGAGGGAAGAGGAAGGGGAGGGAGGAGGAGGAGGAAGGGGAAGGGAGGGAAGAGGAAGGGGGAGGAAGGGAGGGAAGGAAGGGGAGGGAGGAGGAGGAGGAGGAAGGGAAGGGAGGGAGGGAAGAGGAAGGGGAGGGAAGGGAAGGGAAGGGAAGGGAAGGGAAGGGAAGGGAAGGGAAGGGAAGGGAAGGGAAGGGAAGGGAAGGGAAGGGAAGGGAAGGGAGGAGGAGGAAGGGAGGGGGAGGAGGAGGAAGGGAAGGGAGGGAAGAGTAAGGGGAGGGAGGAGGAGGAGGAAGGGGATGAGGAGGAGGAAGGGGAGGGAGGAGGAGGAAGAAGGGGAGGGGATGAGGGGGAGGGAGGGGAGAGAGGAGGAGGGGGGAGGGAGGGGAGAGAGGAGGAGGAGGAAGGGGAGGGAGGAGAAGGAGGGGGAGGGAGGGGAGTGAGGGAAGTGAGGAGGAAGTGGAGGGAGGGGAGGGGATGAGGGGGAGAGAGGAGGAGGAGGAATGGGAGGGAGGAGAAGGAGGGGGGGGGGCAGGAGGAAGTGGAGGGTGGGGAGGAAGGGGAAGGGAAGGGATGATGGGGAGGGATGAGGAGGAGGAAGGGAAGGGAAGAAGAGGATAGGGGAAGAGAAGGGGGAAAAGGAGGAAAGAGGAGGAAGGAGGATGAGAAAGGGGAGGGAGGAGGAGGAAGGGGAGAGAGGAGGAGGGAGGTTGTAGGAGGAGGAGAGAAGTGGTGTATTGAATGTGAAAGACTTCATCAGCAGGATAATGTCTAGGGTTAATTCAGGGGAGAAAGACTTCATCAGCAGGATAATGTCTAGGGTTAATTCAGGGAGAAAGTCTTCATCAGCAGGATAATGTCTAGGGTTAATTCAGGGAGAAAGGCTTCATCAGCAGGATAATGTCTCGGGTTAATTCAGGGAGAAAGACTTCATCAGCAGGATAATGTCTCGGGTTAATTCAGGGGAAAAGGCTTCATCAGCAGGATAATGTCTAGGGTTAATTCAGGGAAGAAAGGCTTCATCAGCAGGATAATGTCTAGGGTTAATTCAGGGGAGAAAGACTTCATCAGCAGTTAATTCAGGGGAGAAAGGCTTCATCAGCAGGATAATGTCTAGGGTTAATTCAGGGAGAAAGACTTCATCAGCAGGATAATGTCTAGGGTTAATTCAGCGGAGAAAGGCTTCAACAGCAGGATAATGTCTAGGGTTAATTAACAGGGGAGAGGGTTGGATCATCAGGGCTGATTACTAAACAGGAGAGGGTTGGATGGAGGGACATCAGGGCTGATTACTAAACAGGAGAGGATTGGATGGAGGGACATCAGGGCTGATTACTAAACAGGAGAGGGTTGGATGGAGGGACATCAGGGCTGATTACTAAACAGGAGAGGGTTGGATGGAGGGACATCAGGGCTGATTACTAAACAGGAGAGGGTTGGATCATCAGGGCTGATTACTAAACAGGAGAGGGTTGGATGGAGGGACATCAGGGCTGATTACTAACAGGAGAGGGTTGGATGGGGGTCATCAGGGCTGATTACTAAACAGGAGAGGGTTGGATCATCAGGGCTGATTACTAAAGAGGAGAGGGTTGGATGGAGGGACATCAGGGCTGATTACTAAACAGGAGAGGATTGGATGGAGGGACATCAGGGCTGATTACTAAACAGGAGAGGGTTGGATGGAGGGACATCAGGGCTGATTACTAAACATTAGAGGGTTGGATGGAGGGACATCAGGGCTGATTACTAAACAGGAGAGGATTGGATGGAGGGACATCAGGGCTGATTACTAAACAGGAGAGGATTGGATGGAGGGACATCAGGGCTGATTACTAAACAGGAGAGGATTGGATGGAGGGACATCAGGGCTGATTACTAAACAGGAGAGGGTTGGATGGGGGACATCAGGGCTGATTACTAAACAGGAGAGGGTTGGATCATCAGGGCTGATTACTAAACAGGAGAGGGTTGGATGGAGGGACATCAGAGCTGATTACTAAACAGGAGAGGGTTGGATGGAGGGACATCAGGGCTGATTACTAAACAGGAGAGGATTGGATGGAGGGACATCAGGGCTGATTACTAAACAGGAGAGGATTGGATGGAGGGACATCAGGGCTGATTACTAAACAGGAGAGGGTTGGATGGGGGACATCAGGGCTGATTACTAAACAGGAGAGGGTTGGATGGAGGGACATCAGGGCTGATTACTAAACAGGAGAGGGTTGGATGGAGGGACATCAGGGCTGATTCCTAAACAGGAGAGGGTTGGATGGAGGGACATCAGGGCTGATTACTAAACAGGAGAGGATTGGATGGAGGGTCATCAGGGCTGATTACTAAACAGGAGAGGGTTGGATGGAGGGACATCAGGGCTGATTCCTAAACAGGAGAGGGTTGGATCATCAGGGCTGATTACTAAACAGGAGAGGGTTGGATGGAGGGACATCAGGGCTGATTACTAAACAGGAGAGGGTTGGATGGAGGGACATCAGGGCTGATTACTAAACAGGAGAGGGTTGGATGGAGGGTCATCAGGGCTGATTAATAAACAGGAGAGGGTTGGATGGAGGGACATCAGGGCTGATTACTAAACAGGAGAGGGTTGGATGGAGGGACATCAGGGCTGATTACTAAACAGGAGAGGGTTGGATGGAGGGACATCAGGGCTGATTACTAAACAGGAGAGGGTTGGATGGAGGGACATCAGGGCTGATTACTAAACAGGAGAGGGTTGGATGGAGGGACATCAGGGCTGATTACTAAACAGGAGAGGGTTGGATGGAGGGACATCAGGGCTGATTACTAAACAGGAGAGGGTTGGATGGAGGGACATCAGGGCTGATTACTAAACAGGAGAGGGTTGGATGGAGGGACATCAGGGCTGATTACTAAACAGGAGAGGGTTGGATGGAGGGACATCAGGGCTGATTACTAAACAGGAGAGGATTGGATGGAGGGACATCAGGGCTGATTACTAAACAGGAGAGGGTTGGATGGAGGGACATCAGGGCTGATTACTAAACATTAGAGGGTTGGATGGAGGGTCATCAGGGCTGATTACTAAACAGGAGAGGGTTGGATGGAGGGACATCAGGGATGATTAATAAACAGGAGAGGGTTGGATGGAGGGACATCAGGGCTGATTACTAAACAGGAGAGGGTTGGATCATTAGGGCTGATTAAAATCAAATCCAATCAAATTGTATTTGTCACATACACATGGTTAGCAGATGTTAATGCGAGTGTAGCGAAATGCTTGTGCTTCTAGTTCCGACAATGCAGTAATAACCAACAAGTAATCTAACTAACAATTCCAAAACTACTGTCTTATACACACAAGATACACATGAGATGAGTATGTAAACAAAGTGTGTGAGGACCAGAGCTCTGTGTTCATCCCCTCTAGAGGCCCAGAGGACCCGAGCTCCGTGTTCACCCTATTCCCTATGTAGTGCACTTCTTTTGACCAGAGCCCATAGGGAATAGGGTGCTATTTGGGAGCTGTACCCATAGGGAACAGGGTGCTATTTGGGAGCTTAGCCCATAGGGAACAGGGTGCTATTTGGGAGCTTAGCCCATAGGGAACAGGGTGCTATTTGGGAGCTGTACCCATAGGGAACAGGGTGCCATTTGGGAGCTGTCCCCATAGGGAACAGGGCGCCATTTGGGAGCTGTACCCATAGGGAACAGGGTGCTATTTGGGAGCTGTGCCCATAGGGAACAGGGTGCTATTTGGGAGCTGTACCCATAGGGAACAGGGTGCGATTTGGGAGCTTTGCCCATAGGGAACAGGGTGCTATTTGGGAGCTTTGCCCATAGGGAATATTGTGCCATTTGGGAGCTGTACCCATAGGGAATAGGGTGCTATTTGGGAGCTTTGCCCATAGGGAACAGGGTGCCATTTGGGAGCTTTGCCCATAGGGAATATTGTGCTATTTGGGAGCTGTGCCCATAGGGAATATTGTGCCATTTGGGAGATTAGCCCATAGGGAATATTGTGCCATTTGGGAGCTGTACCCATAGGGAATATTGTGCCATTTGGGAGCTGTGCCCATAGGGAATATTGTGCTATTTGGGAGCTGTGCCCATAGGGAATATTGTGCTATTTGGGAGCTGTGCCCATAGGGAATATTGTGCCATTTGGGAGCTGTGCCCATAGGGAATATTGTGCTATTTGGGAGCTGTGCCCATAGGGAATATTGTGCCATTTGGGAGCTGTACCCATAGGGAATATTGTGCCATTTGGGAGCTGTGCCCATAGGGAATATTGTTCCATTTGGGAGCTGACCCATAGGGAACAGGGTGCTATTTGGGAGCTGTACCCATAGGGAACAGGGTGCTATTTGGGAGCTGTACCCATAGGGAACAGGGTGCTATTTGGGAGCTGTACCCATAGGGAACAGGGTGCTATTTGGGAGCTGTACCCATAGGGAACAGGGTGCTATTTGGGAGCTGTACCCATAGGGAACAGGGTGCTATTTGGGAGCTGTACCCATAGGGAACAGGGTGCTATTTGGGAGCTGTACCCATAGGGAACAGGGTACCATTTGGGAGCTGTACCCATAGGGAACAGGGTACCATTTGGGAGCTGTACCCATAGGGAACAGGGTGCTATTTGGGAGCTGTACCCATAGGGAACAGGGTACCATTTGGGAGCTGTACCCATAGGGAACAGGGTGCCATTTGGGAGCTGTACCCATAGGGAACAGGGTGCTATTTGGGAGCTGTACCCATAGGGAACAGGGTGCTATTTGGGAGCTGTACCCATAGGGAACAGGGTACCATTTGGGAGCTGTACCCATAGGGAACATGGTGCTATTTGGGAGCTGTACCCATAGGGAACAGGGTACCATTTGGGAGCTGTACCCATAGGGAACAGGGTACCATTTGGGAGCTGTACCCATAGGGAACAGGGTGCTATTTGGGAGCTGTACCCATAGGGAACAGGGTGCCATTTGGGAGCTGTCCCCATAGGGAACAGGGCGCCATTTGGGAGCTGTACCCATAGGGAACAGGGTGCTATTTGGGAGCTGTGCCCATAGGGAACAGGGTGCTATTTGGGAGATTAGCCCATAGGGAATAGGGTGCTATTTGGGAGCTGTACCCATAGGGAATAGGGTGCTATTTGGGAGCTGTACCCATAGGGAACAGGGTGCTATTTGGGAGCTGTGCCCATAGGGAACAGGGTGCTATTTGGGAGCTGTACCCATAGGGAACAGGGTGCTATTTGGGAGCTGTACCCATAGGGAACAGGATACCATTTGGGAGCTGTACCCATAGGGAACAGGGTACCATTTGGTAGCTGTACCCATAGGGAACAGGGTGCTATTTGGGAGCTGTGCCCATAGGGAACAGGGTGCTATTTGGGAGATTAGCCCATAGGGAATAGGGTGCTATTTGGGAGCTGTACCCATAGGGAACAGGGTGCTATTTGGGAGCTGTACCCATAGGGAACAGGGTGCTATTTGGGAGCTGTACCCATAGGGAACAGGGTGCTATTTGGGAGCTGTACCCATAGGGAACAGGGTGCTATTTGGGAGCTGTACCCATAGGGAACAGGGTGCTATTTGGGAGCTGTACCCATAGGGAACAGGGTGCTATTTGGGAGCTGTACCCATAGGGAACAGGGTGCTATTTGGGAGCTGTACCCATAGGGAACAGGGTGCTATTTGGGAGCTGTACCCATAGGGAACAGGGTGCTATTTGGGAGCTGTACCCATAGGGAACAGGGTGCTATTTGGGAGCTGTACCCATAGGGAACAGGGTGCCATTTGGGAGCTGTACCCATAGGGAACATGGTGCTATTTGGGACCTGTCCCCATAGGGAACAGGGTACCATTTGGGAGCTGTACCCATAGGGAACAGGGTGCCATTTGGGAGCTGTACCCATAGGGAACAGGGTGCTATTTGGGAGCTGTACCCATAGGGAACAGGGTGCCATTTGGGAGCTGTACCCATAGGGAACATGGTGCTATTTGGGAGCTGTACCCATAGGGAACAGGGTGCTATTTGGGACCTGTCCCCATAGGGAACAGGGTACCATTTGGGAGCTGTGCCCATAGGGAACAGGGTGCTATTTGGGAGCTGTCCCCATAGGGAACAGGGTGCTATTTGGGAGCTGTCCCCTGACTGCAGCTCTTCTAGTGAATTACAACCATCACCTCCATCATGTTTAATGATCAGGATGGAAACAGTAACAGGCCTAATCGGGACATTCAAACGGCTCCTTATTCCCCATGCCGTCACTACTGTTGACCTCTGGATGGCTGGGCTGACAGAATCTCTGTGTCTGGCTGACTGGACTGTTTTGTAAATGTTATTTCTCACGGCCCATTACACTCTGATTAGAAACATGGTCTCCGGTGCCAGAACGTTTATCATGAAATCCCAGCAGCAGAAGATGACTTTTCCTCTTCCATTATGTTGTCCTCTGAAATTACAGACGTCTTTCCCCATCTCTGATCATCTCTCTGCTAATGTCACCATCTCTGATCATCTCTCTGCTAATATCACCATCTCTGATCATCTCTCTGCTAATATCACCATCTCTGATCATCTCTCTGCTAATATCACCATCTCTGATCATCTCTCTGCTAATATCACCATCTCTGATCATCTCTCTGCTAATATCACCATCTCTGATCATCTCTCTGCTAATATCACCATCTCTGATCATCTCTCTGCTAATATCACCATCTCTGATCATCTCTCTGCTAATATCACCATCTCTGATCATCTCTCTGCTAATATCACCATCTCTGATCATCTCTCTGCTAATGTCACCATCTCTGATCATCTCTCTGCTAATATCACCATCTCTGATCATCTCTCTGCTAATATCACCATCTCTGATCATCTCTCTGCTATGTCACCATCTCTGATCATCTCTCTGCTAATATCACCATCTCTGATCATCTCTCTGCTAATGTCACCATCTCTGATCATCTCTCTGCTAATCCATCTCTGATCATCTCTCTGCTAATATCACCATCTCTGATCATCTCTCTGCTAATGTCACCATCTCTGATCATCTCTCTGCTAATATCACCATCTCTGATCATCTCTCTGCTAATGTCACCATCTCTGATCATCTCTCTGCTAATATCACCATCTCTGATCATCTCTCTGCTAATATCACCATCTCTGATCATCTCTCTGCTAATGTCACCATCTATCATCTCTCTGCTAATGTCACCATCTCTGATCATCTCTCTGCTAATCACCATCTCTGATCATCTCTCTGCTAATGTCACCATCTCTGATCATCTCTCTGCTAATATCACCATCTCTGATCATCTCTCTGCTAATGTCACCATCTCTGATCATCTCTCTGCTAATGTCACCATCTCTGATCATCTCTCTGCTAATATCACCATCTCTGATCATCTCTCTGCATCTCTCTGCTAATGTCACCATCTCTGATCATCTCTCTGCTAATGTCACCATCTCTGATCCTCTTGTTCCATCCACTACTACATTGCAGTATAATGTGATTCAACTCATACCAATGAAACATGTCATTTCTCATGATGTATTTTCCAAAATCATTAGCTGCTCTTCCATCTTTAGTAAATCTTCAGTCTCCTTCAGGTTGAAGAGGAATTCCTCAAGTGGACTGTGGCGACTGAAGGTCACGGATCTCACACAGGAGATATAGGCCTAGTTTAACATTCCAAATATAACAGCCCCATTTCAATTTCATTAAAAATGGTTTAAAAATAAATGTGTCATACTTGCTTCCGGCATAGGAAAAGGGTCTGAGCCTTTGTCTCTCTTTGGTGAGGGGGGATCTCTCATCTGAAGAGGCAGAAGGAGTCACCATCTCTGATCTGAAGAGGCAGAAGGAGTCACCATCTCTGATCTGAAGAGGCAGAAGGAGTCACCATCTCTCATCTGAAGAGGCAGAAGGAGTCACCATCTCTGATCTGAAGAGGCAGAAGGAGTCACCATCTCTCATCTGAAGAGGCAGAAGGAGTCACCATCTCTCATCTGAAGAGGCAGAAGGAGTCACCATCTCTGATCTGAAGAGGCAGAAGGAGTCACCATCTCTGATCTGAAGAGGCAGAAGGAGTCACCATCTCTGATCTGAAGAGGCAGAAGGAGTCACCATCTCTGATCTGAAGAGGCAGAAGGAGTCACCATCTCTGATCTGAAGAGGCAGAAGGAGTCACCATCTCTGATCTGAAGAGGCAGAAGGAGTCACCATCTCTGATCTGAAGAGGCAGAAGGAGTCACCATCTCTGATCTGAAGAGGCAGAAGGAGTCACCATCTCTGATCTGAAGAGGCAGAAGGAGTCACCATCTCTGATCTGAAGAGGCAGAAGGAGTCACCATCTCTGATCTGAAGAGGCAGAAGGAGTCACCATCTCTGATCTGAAGAGGCAGAAGGAGTCACCATCTCTGATCTGAAGAGGCAGAAGGAGTCACCATCTCTGATCTGAAGAGACCAGGCTGAAGGAGTCACCATCTCCAGGCTGAAGATGGTTCTCAATCAGAGATAACCAGGCTGCCTAAGTATGGTTCTCAATCAGAGATAACCAGGCTGCCTAAGTATGGTTCACAATCAGCTAACCAGGCTGCTGAAGAGGTTCAATCAGAGATAACCAGGCTGCTTAAGATGGTTCTCAATCAGGATAACCAGGCTGCTCTGAAGATGGTTCTCAATCAGAGATAACCAGGCTGCTGATCTCAAGAGAGACAACGAAGGAAACCTTCTGTCTGGTGCAGAAACACAAACACCCACCAAAACACAGGTGGGAAAAGGCTGCAAGATGGTTCTCAATCAGAGATAACCAGGCTGCCTAAGTATGGTTCTCAATCAGAGATAACCAGGCTGCCTAAGTATGGTTCTCAATCAGAGATAACCAGGCTGCCTAAGTATGGTTCTCAATCAGAGATAACCAGGCTGCCTAAGTATGGTTCTCAATCAGAGATAACCAGGCTGCCTAAGTATGGTTCTCAATCAGAGACAACCAGGCTGCAGTATGGTTCTCAATCAGAGACAGCGTTAGACAGCTGCCTCTGTTTGAGAACCACACCCGAAACACACAGAAATAGAAAACATAGAACTCAGAATGCCCACCCCAACTCACGCCCTGACCAAACCAAAATAGAGACATAAAAAGGATCTCTAAGGTCAGGGCATGAATTATGTCATTTTCACCGGCATCAAAAGTTTAAAACAAGTGTTGATAAGGAACAGATCTTCAATTAAATGGTTACAGAGGATATTGGTTCATCATATTCTACTGGCTGACAACTTGTTTATAACCAGGCCAGAAGATTGTATAACTAACTTCCTACAAACATAGATACAGCGGATCCCCTTATTGTATAAAATGCTGCCTAGAGTATGGTTCAATACTCATCTTTAGAACTAAAACAATGGGTGAAAAGAGTTGATGTTAACAACTCAAACAGAAGGACAGATAGACCAGGCTGAACCATCGAGCCACAGAAGAGAGTTGATGTTCAGATCAATCAAACTGAACCAGGCCACAGAAGAGAGTTGATGTTAACAGAAGGGCAGATAGACAGCGATACAAAGAACTGCCTCAGTTTGATGTTAACAGAAGGACAGATAGACACCAAACTGAACCAAACCACAGAAGAGAGTTGATGTTAACAAAGGACAGATAGACAGCTACAAACTGAACCATCAGCCACAGAAGAGAGTTGATGTTAACAGAAGGACAGATAGACACGATACCTGAACCAAAGCCAAGAATAGAGACATAACAGAAGGACAGATAGACTCAAACTGAACCATCGAGCCACAGAAGAGAGTTGATGTTAACAGAAGGACAGATTTTCAGACAGCGATACAACTGAACCATCGTTTAAATGTTAACAAATGTTGATAACAGGAACAACTGAACCATTCCAATTAAATTGATGTTAACAGAGGATATTGAAATGAACCATCAGCCACAGAAGAGAGTATGTTAACAGAAGGGCAGACAACAGTTACAAACTGAACCAGAGCCACAGAAGATTGATGTTAACAGAAGGGCAGATAACAGTGATCCTGAACCACAACATAGAGAGTTGATGTTAACAGAAGGGCAGATCCATTGTATAACTGAACCATGTGCCACAGAAGAGAGTTGATGTTAACAGAAGGCCAGATGCAGTTCAAACTGAACCATCATCAGAAGAGAGTTGATGTTAACAGAAGGACAGATAGACAGCGTACAAACTGAACCATCGAGCCACAGAAGAGAGTTGATGTTAACAGAAGGACAGATAGACAGCGATACAAACTGAACCATCGAGCCACAGAAGAGAGTTGATGTTAACAGAAGGACAGATAGACAGCGATACAAACTGAACCATCGAGCCACAGAAGAGAGTTGATGTTAACAGAAACAGACAGATAGACAGCGATACAAACTGAACCATCGAGCCACAGAAGAGAGTTGATGTTAACAGAAGGACAGATAGACAGCGATACAAACTGAACCATCGAGCCACAGAAGAGAGTTGATGTTAACAGAAGGACAGATAGACAGCGATACAAACTGAACCATCGAGCCACAGAAGAGAGTTGATGTTAACAGAAGGACAGATAGACAGCGATACAAACTGAACCATCGAGCCACAGAAGAGAGTTGATGTTAACAGAAGGACAGATAGACAGCGATACAAACTGAACCATCGAGCCACAGAAGAGAGTTGATGTTAACAGAAGGGCAGATAGACAGCGATACAAACTGAACCATCGAGCCACAGAAGAGAGTTGATGTTAACAAATCAAACAGAAGGACAGATAGACAGCGATACAAACTGAACCATCGAGCCACAGAAGAGAGTTGATGTTAACAACTCAAACAGAAGGACAGATAGACAGCGATACAAACTGAACCATCGAGCCACAGAAGAGAGTTGATGTTAACAGAAACAGAAGGACAGATAGACAGCGATACAAACTGAACCATCGAGCCACAGAAGAGAGTTGATGTTAACAGAAGGGCAGATAGACAGCGATACAAACTGAACCATCGAGCCACAGAAGAGAGTTGATGTTAACAGAAGGACAGATAGACAGCGATACAAACTGAACCATCGAGCCACAGAAGAGAGTTGATGTTAACAGAAGGACAGATAGACAGCGATACAAACTGAACCATCGAGCCACAGAAGAGAGTTGATGTTAACAACTCAAACAGAAGGACAGATAGACAGCGATACAAACTGAACCATCGAGCCACAGAAGAGAGTTGATGTTAACAGAAGGACAGATAGACAGCGATACAAACTGAACCATCGAGCCACAGAAGAGAGTTGATGTTAACAGAAGGACAGATAGACAGCGATACAAACTGAACCATCGAGCCACAGAAGAGAGTTGATGTTAACAGAAGGACAGATAGACAGCGATACAAACTGAACCATCGAGCCACAGAAGAGAGTTGATGTTAACAGAAGGACAGATAGAAAGCGATACAAACTGAACCATCGAGCCACAGAAGAGAGTTGATCTTAACAGAAGGGCAGATACAGCGAACAAACTAACCATCGAGCCACAAAGAGAGTTGATGTTAACAACTCAAACAGAAGGACAGATTACAAATGAACCATCAGCCACAGAAGAGAGTTGATGTTAACAGAAGGACAGATAGACAGCGATATTTTGAACAGAAGAGAGTTGATGTTAACAACTCAAACAGAAGGACAGATAGACAGCTTACAAACTGAACCATCGAGCCACAGAAGAGAGTTGATGTTAACAGAAGGACAGATAGACAGCGATACAAACTGAACCATCGAGCCACAGAAGAGAGTTGATGTTAATTGAAGGAGATAGACAGTTTACAAACTGAACCATCGAGCCACAGAAGAGAGTTGATGTTAACAGAAGGACAGATAGACAGCGAAAACTGAACCATCGAGCCACAGAAGAGGCCAAATTAACAGAAGGAGGATAGACAGCGATACAAACTGAACCATCGAGCCACAGAAGAGAGTTGATGTTAAACAACTCAAACAGAAGGACAGATAGACAGCGATACAAACTGAACCATCGAGCCACAGAAGAGAGTTGATGTTAACAGAAGGACAGATAGACAGCGATACAAACTGAACCATCGAGCCACAGAAGAGAGTTGATGTTAACACTCAAACAGAAGGATAGATGCGATACGAACTGAACCATCGAGCCACAGAAGAGAGTTGATGTTAACAGAAGGACAGATAGACAGCGATACAAACTGAACCATCGAGCCACAGAAGAGAGTTGATGTTAACAGAAGGACAGATAGACAGTGATACAAACTGAACCATCGAGCCACAGAAGAGAGTTGATGTTAACAAATTATTAATATATTATAAAACATAAAGTGGATATGGGGGAAAAAATACCAAATAATTGTTTTATCTTCTACATAGAAATACTACTAAAAATAATTTGCACAAAGTTGTTACAAATGTCATCCATGATTCACCGAACGATATTTTGAAAGAGGAAGCAAATTACTTTAAGAATATATTTTTGTTTATTTTTGTCTCAGTCTCCTCCGTCTCCTCTAACTGAAGTTAATTGTGTAGATTTGTTTTCGATTAATAATGTGAAATTAACAACCGTACAGAAAGACTCATGTGAAGGCCAAATTACAGAGGAGGAACTTCTTGATTCAATTAAAGCCTTTAAGTCTGGGAAAACTCTAGGGATGAATAGCATACCTGTGGAGGTATATCCAATGTTTTTATGTACTCAGAGGACTGTTATTAACATGTTTTAATCACTCCTATATAATATAATAAATAATAATAATATATGCCATTTAGCAGACGCTTTTATCCAAAGCGACTTACAGTCATGTGTGCATACATTCTACGATGAACACCAGGTGTGTGTACCCATGACCCTGACAAGCGCCATGCTCTACCAACTGAGCTACAGGACCATATAAATGGTAGATTATCAGATACTCAACAAGTCTGATTTCAATTACTGAAACAGACCCCATGTGGTGTAACATGGACGCTGGGAGTCGAAAGCAGGTGCAAAGTTCAATATAACAAGTAACAACGTAGGTGTGGCATCTTGACATGACCAACAGCAAACAATACTGCCTGGGGAAAAACCTAGGTGTGCCAGACAAATGGGAGGTAATGAGTGAGGTAATGAATGCCAGGTGTGTGTAATGATGAACGCCAGATGCGTGTAATGATGAACGCCAGGTGTGTGTAATGATGAACGCCAGGTGCGTGTAATGATGAACGCCAGGTGCGTGTAATGATGAACGCCAGGTGTGTGTAATGATGAACGCCAGGTGCGTGTAATGATGAACGCCAGGTGCGTGTAATGATGAACGCCAGGTGTGTGTAATGATGAACGCCAGGTGCGTGTAATGATGAACGCCAGGTGTGTGTAATGATGAACGCCAGATGTGTGTAATGATGAACGCCAGGTGTGTGTAATGATGAACGCCAGGTGTGTGTAATGATGAACGCCAGATGTGTGTAATGATGAACGCCAGGTGTGTAATGATGTATGCCAGGTGTGTGTAATGATGAACACCAGGTGTGTGTAATGATGAACGCCAGGTGTGTGTAATGATGAATGCCAGGTGTGTGTAATGATGAACGCCAGGTGTGTGTAATGATGTACGCCAGGTGTGTGTAATGATGAACACCAGGTGTGTGTAATGATGAACGCCAGGTGTGTAATGATGAACGCCAGGTGTGTGTAATGATGAACACCAGGTGTGTGTAATGATGAACGCCAGGTGTGTGTAATGATGAATGCCAGGTGTGTGTAATGATGAACGCCAGGTGTGTGTAATGATGAATGCCAGGTGACTGTAAACACCAGGTGTGGATAAAAGCCAGGTAAATGGCATATATTATTAATGATGAATTAGATGTGTGTAATGATGAACACCAGGTGTGTGTAATGATGAATGCCAGGTGTGTGTAATGATGAACACCAGGTGTGTGTAATGATGAACGCCAGGTGTGTGTAATGATGAATGCCAGGTGTGTGTAATGATGAACGCCAGGTGTGTGTAATGATGAACGCCAGGTGTGTGTAATGATGAACACCAGGTGTGTGTAATGATGAACGCCAGGTGTGTGTAATGATGAACACCAGGTGTGTGTAATGATGAACGCCAGGTGTGTGTAATGATGAACGCCAGGTGTGTGTAATGATGAACGCCAGGTGTGTGTAATGATGAACGCCAGGTGTGTGTAATGATGAACGCCAGGTGTGTGTAATGATGAATGCCAGGTGTGTGTAATGATGAACGCCAGGTGTGTGTAATGATGAACGCCAGGTGTGTGTAATGATGAACACCAGGTGTGTGTAATGATGAACGCCAGGTGTGTGTAATGATGAACACCAGGTGTGTGTAATGATGAACGCCAGGTGTGTGTAATGATGAACAAGAGGTGCGTGTAATGATGAACGCCAGGTGCGTGTAATGATGAATGCCAGGTGTGTGTAATGATGAACGCCAGGTGTGTGTAATGATGAATGCCAGGTGTGTGTAATGATGAATGCCAGGTGTGTGTAATGATGAATGCCAGGTGTGTGTAATGATGAATGCCAGGTGTGTGTAATGATGTATGCCAGGTGTGTGTAATGATGAACTGCCAGGTGTGTGTAATGATGTATGCCAGGTGTGTGTAATGATGAATGCCAGGTGTGTGTAATGATGAACACCAGGTGTGTGTAATGATGAACGCCAGGTGCACATAATGATGAACGCCAGGTGCACATAATGATGAACGCCAGGTGCACGTAATGATGAACGCCAGGTGCGCGTAATGATGAACGCCAGGTGCGCGTAATGATGAACGCCAGGTGTGTGTAATGATGAACGCCAGGTGTGTGTAATGATGAACTCCAGGTGCGCGTAATGATGGTTCCCATGGTATGGTAGTAAACCGGCGACAGCGAACACCGGAGCAGAGGAGCGGGAGTAGACATGACAGAGTTAAATATAAGGATCCAATCCATTTAAAGAACTGGCAACCCCCTTAAACTTCAGGGTTGTAATGACAAAAGTCTAGCAAAATATGTTATTCATCCTAATCAGACAGGTTTTTTACATGGACGATACACAGGAGATAATATAAGACAAGTACTGGAAACAATAGAATACTATGAAACATCGGGGACACCAGGCCTGGTTTTCATTGCTGATTTTGAAAAGGAATTTATTTATAAATGCCTGGCTATTTTACTTTTGGAGAATCTCTTATAAAATGGGTTAAAGTTATGTATAGTAACCCTAGGTGTAAAATTGCAAACTGTGCTAACATAATTGCAAAAGGGTTTTCTGATGATCAACTTGGATTAGCTAACACAACGTGCCCATTGGAACACAGGAGTGATGGTTGCTGATAATGGGACCTCTGTACGCCTATGTAGATATTCCATAAAAAATCAGCTGTATACAGGGGGTACCGGTACAGAGTTAATGTGGAGACTATATACAGGGGTACCGGTACAGAGTCAATGTGGAGGCTATATACAGGGGGTACCGGTACAGAGTCAATGTGTAGGCTATATACAGGGGGTACAGAGTCAATGTAGAGGCTATATACAGGGGTACCGTACAGAGTCAATGTGGAGGCTATATACAGGGGGTACCGGTACAGAGTCAATGTGGAGGCTATATACAGGGGGTACCGGTACAGAGTCAATGTGGAGGCTATATACAGGGGGTACCGGTACAGAGTCAATGTGGAGGCTATATACAGGGGGTACCGGTACAGAGTCAATGTGGAGACTATATACAGGGGGTACCAGTACAGAGTCAATGTGGAGGCTATATACAGGGGGTACCGGTACAGAGTCAATGCAGAGGCTATATACAGGGGGTACCGGTACAGAGTCAATGTGGAGGCTATATACAGGGGGTACCGGTACAGAGTCAATGTGGAGGCTATATACAGGGGGTACCGGTACAGAGTCAATGTGGAGGCTATATACAGGGGGTACCGGTACAGAGTCAATGTGGAGGCTATATACAGGGGGTACCGGTACAGAGTCAATGTGGAGGCTATATACAGGGGGTACCGGTACAGAGTCTATGTGGAGGCTATATACAGGGGGTACCGGTACAGAGTCAATGTGGAGGCTATATACAGGGGGTACCAGTACAGAGTCAATGCAGAGGCTATATACAGGGGGTACCGGTGCGGAGACTATATACAGGGGGTACCGGTACAGAGTCTATGTGGAGGCTATATACAGGGGGTACCGGTACAGAGTCAATGTGGAGGCTATATACAGGGGGTACCAGTACAGAGTCAATGCAGAGGCTATATACAGGGGGTACCGGTACAGAGTCTATGTGGAGGCTATATACAGGGGGTACGAGTACAGAGTCAATGTGGAGGCTATATACAGGGGGTACCGGTACAGAGTCAATGTGGAGACTATATACAGGGGGTACCAGTACAGAGTCAATGCAGAGGCTATATACAGGGGGTACCGGTACAGAGTCTATGTGGAGGCTATATACAGGGGGTACCGGTACAGAGTCAATGTGGAGGCTATATACAGGGGGTACCGGTACAGAGTCAATGTGGAGACTATATACAGGGGGTACCGGTACAGAGTCAATGTGGAGGCTATATACAGGGGGTACCGGTACAGAGTCAATGTGGAGACTCTCTACAGAGGTCCTGGGTGGCAGGAAGCTTTCCCTACCCTCTGTAGTGCCTTCCTCTGACACCGCCTGGTGTAGAGGTCCTGGGTGGCAGGAAGCTTTCCCTACTCTCTGTAGTGCCTTCCTCTGACACCGCCTGGTGTAGGGGTCCTGGGTGGCAGGAAGCTTTCCCTACTCTCTGTAGTGCCTTCCTCTGACACCGCCTGGTGTAGAGGTCCTGGGTGGCAGGAAGCTTTCCCTACCCTCTGTAGTGCCTTCCTCTGACACCGCCTGGTGTAGAGGTCCTGGGTGGCAGGAAGCTTTCCCTACCCTCTGTAGTGCCTTCCTCTGACACCGCCTGGTGTAGAGGTTTTGGGTGGCAGGAAGCTTTTCCTACCCTCTGTAAGTGCCTTCCTCTGACACCGCCTGGTGTAGAGGTCCTGGGTGGCAGGAAGCTTTCCCTACCCTCTGTAGTGCCTTCCTCTGACACCGCCTGGTGTAGAGGTCCTGGGTGGCAGGAAGCTTTACCTACCCTCTGTAGTGCCTTGAGGTCGAAGACCGACCAGTTGCCGTACCAGGCAGTGATGCTCTCAATGTGTTAATTTCTCCAGAATAGGGGAATACCTCTACATGTGTTAATTTCTCCAGAATAGGGGAATACCTCTACATGTGTTAATTTCTCCAGAATAGGGGAATACCTCTACATGTGTTAATTTCTCCAGAATAGGGGAATATCTCTACATGTGTTAATTTCTCCAGAATAGGGGAATATCTCTACATGTGTTAATTTCTCCAGAATAGGGGAATATCTCTACATGTGTTAATTTCTCCAGAATAGGGGAATACCTCTACATGTGTTAATTTCTCCAGAATAGGGGAATACCTCTACATGTGTTAATTTCTCCAGAATAGGGGAATATCTCTACATGTGTTAATTTCTCCAGAATAGGGGAATACCTCTACATGTGTTAATTTCTCCAGAATAGGGGAATACCTCTACATGTGTTAATTTCTCCAGAATAGGGGAATATCTCTACATGTGTTAATTTCTCCAGAATAGGGGAATACCTCTACATGTGTTAATTTCTCCAGAATAGGGGAATACCTCTACATGTGTTAATTTCTCCAGAATAGGGGAATACCTCTACATGTGTTAATTTCTCCAGAATAGGGGAATATCTCTACATGTGTTAATTTCTCCAGAATAGGGGAATACCTCTACATGTGTTAATTTCTCCAGAATATGGGAATACCTCTACATGTGTTAATTTCTCCAGAATAGGGGAATACCTCTACATGTGTTAATTTCTCCAGAATAGGGGAATATCTCTACATGTGTTAATTTCTCCAGATTAGGGGAATATCTCTACATGTGTTAATTTCTCCAGAATGAAAACCTTTCTGGTTTTAGAGCTCTTTAATTCCAATTCAAATCACAAAAGCATATCAAATATGATTACTGTTGATTAATGTCAGCAGCAGCTGTCGTTGGTCATAATGTTGTTGTGAATGTGATTTCAGATCTCAGTAAATTAATCAGATCATGTCTCTCTCTCTAACCAGGATCCACCAGCTGAAACAGAAATGATTGCTTCATATTCCAATGAGACATTATTATCATTACTGTCCATTTCAGTCTTTCGGCTCCCTCCCTCCCTGTATCTCCCTGTATCTCTCTGTCTCTCTCTCTCTCCCTCTCTATCTCCCTCTCTCTCTCTCTCTCTCTCCCTGTATCTCTCTCTCTCTCTCTCTCTCTCTCTCTCTCTCTCTCTCTCTCTCTCTCTCTCTCTCTCTCTCTCTCTCTCTCTCTCTCTCTCTCTCTCTCTCTCTCTCTGTATCTCTCCTCCCTCTCTCTCTCTCTCCCTGTATCTCTCCCTCTCTCTCTCTCTCTCTCCATGTATCTCCCTCCCTCGCTCTCTCTCCCTGTATCTCCCCCTCTCTATCTCTCTCTCTCTTCTGCCTTTTCTCTCCCTGCCCCTTTCTCCCTGTATCTCTCCCTGTATCTCTCTCTCTCTCTCTCTCTCTCTCTCTCTCTCTCTCTCTCTCTCTCTCTCTCTCTCTCTCTCTCTCTCTCTTTCCTCTCTCTCTCTCTTTCCCCTCTCTCTCTCTCTCTTTCCTCTCTCTCTCTCTCTCTCTCTCTCTCTCTCTCCCTCTCTCCTGTCTCCCTCTCCCCCTCTCTCCTCTCCTCTCTCTCTCTCCCTCTCCCCCTCTCTCCCTCTCTCTCTCTCTCCCGTCTCCCTCTCTCCCCCTCTCTCCCTCTCCCTCTCTCTCTCTCTCTCTCTCTCTCTCCTGTCTCTCTCCTGTCTCTCTCTCTCCCTCTCCCCCTCTCTCCCTCTCTCTCCCTCTCTCTCTCTCTCTCTCTCTCTTCTGCCTTTTCTCTCCCTGCCCCTTTCTCCCTGTATATCTCCCTCTCTCTCCCTGTATTTCTCTCGCTCCCTCTCTCTCCCTGTATCCCTCCCTCTCTCTCCCTGTATCCCTCCCTCTCTTTCTTCTGCCTTCTCTCTCCCTGCCCCTTCCTCCCTGTATCCCTCCCTCTCTCTCCCATCACCCCTCTCTATTCTGCCTTCTCTCTCCCTGCTCCTTTCTCCCGGTATCCCTCCCTCTCTCTCCCATCACCTCTCTCTCCCTGCCCCTTTGAAAAGTACCGGCATGAACAGTATCAACAGATATGTAGGTATATATATATATATAGATGTATAGTGCCATCTACTAGCAGTGGTAGGTAGTGTCCTGGTCTCAACAGATATGTAGGTATATATATAGACGTATAGTGCCATCTACTAGCAGTGGTAGGTAGTGTCCTGGCTTTAACACACTGTACCTCTGCGTGTGAGAGAGAGTATATGTGGATTTCTTCAGCTATTGTTTTTATATAGGGTGGAAAGTAGCCTTGCAGTTAAGAGCCTTGTGCCAGAAACAGAAAGGTTGTTGGTTCGAATCTGTCAATGGGCCCTTGGGCAAGGCACTTAGCCCTAATTGATCTGGATAAGAGTGTCTGCTAAATTGTGGAATATATATATTGGTCCATGCAATATCTATTCCAAAATGATTGTACTTTTAAACATCTTGTTCACCAGAGAGTCATGGGGGACGAGATGAATAAAGGTTCCTTGTGTCCCATTTACAAAGAGGATTTACCCAGAAGGCTGAAGAGGATTTACCCAGAAGGCTGAACAGGATTTACCCAGAAGGCTGAAGAGGATTTACCCAGAAGGCTGAAGAGGATTTACCCAGAAGGCTGAAGAGGATTTACCCAGAAGGCTGAAGAGGATTTACCCAGAAGGCTGAACAGGATTTACCCAGAAGGCTGAAGAGGATTTACCCAGAAGGCTGAAGAGGATTTACCCAGAAGGCTGAAGAGGATTTACCCAGAAGGCTGAAGAGGATTTACCCAGAAGGCTGAAGAGGATTTACCCAGAAGGCTGAAGAGGATTTACCCAGAAGGCTGAAGAGGATTTACCCAGAAGGCTGAACAGGATTTACCCAGAAGGCTGAAGAGGATTTACCCAGAAGGCTGAAGAGGATTTACCCAGAAGGCTGAAGAGGATTTACCCAGAAGGCTGAAGAGGATTTACCCAGAAGGCTGAAGAGGATTTACCCAGAAGGCTGAAGAGGATTTACCCAGAAGGCTGAAGAGGATTTACCCAGAAGGCTGAAGAGGATTTATCCAGAAGGCTGAAGAGGATTTACCCAGAAGGATGAAGGGGATTTACCCAGAAGGCTGAAGAGGATTTACCCAGAATGCTGAAGAGGATTTACCCAGAAGGCTGAAGAGGATTTACCCAGAAGGCTGAAGAGGATTTACCCAGAAGGCTGAAGAGGATTTACCCAGAAGGCTGAAGAGGATTTACCCAGAAGGCTGAAGAGAATTTACCCAGAAGGCTGAAGAGGATTTACCCAGAAGGCTGAAGAGGATTTATTCAGTGTTCTACCCAGCCAAATTCTCTAAAACAACGTTGGGGGCAGCTTATGGTAGAGAAATTAACATTCAATCCTCTGGCAACAGCTCTGGTGGACTGCAGTCAGCATATCAATTGCAACGCTCCCTCAAAACTTGAGACATCTGTGGCATTGTGTTGTGTGACAGAACTGCTCGTTTTAAAGAGGCCTTTTATGGTCCCCAGCACAAGGTGCACCTGTGTAATGCTCATGCTGTTTAATCAGCTTCTTGATATGCCACACCTTTCAGGTGGATTATCTTGGCAAAGGAGGAACGCTCACTAACAGGGATGTCAACAAATGTACAATATTTGAAGCAAATAAGCATTTTGTGCGTATGGAAAATGTCTGGGATTTTTTAAATTTTAGCTCATGAAACATGAGAACAACAATTTTACATGTTACATTTATATATTTTACCATGGCAACTACTGTAGCTCTATAGTAAACTCGCTAGCTACTTCAGTGTTTAATGAACACATTTCTAAAGACAAATGTAATGTAAATGTAAATGTAAATGTAAATGTGTTAAATTACAGCCATGTTACAAAAGTGATACTCAACTCTGGGCTCAATGCCTTTTCTGGAAAATAATACAACTCTGGGCTCAATGCCTTCTCTGGGCAACAATACAACTCTGGGCTCAATGCCTTCTCTGGACAACAATACAACTCTGGGCTCAATGCCTTATCTGGGCAACAATACAACTCTGGGCTCAATGCCTTCTCTGGACAACAATACAACTCTGGGCTCAATGCCTTCTCTGGACAACAATACAACTCTGGGCTCAATGCCTTTTCTGGAAAATAATACAACTCTGGGCTCAATGCCTTCTCTGGACAACAATACAACTCTGGGCTCAATGCCTTTTCTGGAAAATAATACAACTCTGGGCTCAATGCCTTCTCTGGACAACAATACAACTCTGGGCTCAATGCCTTCTCTGGACAACAATACAACTCTGGGCTCAATGCCTTCTCTGGACAACAATACAACTCTGGGCTCAATGCCTTCTCTGGAAAACAATACAACTCTGGGCTCAATGCCTTCTGGACAACAATACAACTCTGGGCTCAATGCCTTCTCTGGACAACAATACAACTCTGGGCTCAATGCCTTCTCTGGACAACAATACAACTCTGGGCTCAATGCCTTCTCTGGACAACAATACAACTCTGGGCTCAATGCCTTCTCTGGACAACAATACAACTCTGGGCTCAATGCCTTCTCTGGACAACAATACAACTCTGGGCTCAATGCCTTCTCTGGACAACAATACAACTCTGGGCTCAATGCCTTCTCTGGGCAACAATACAACTCTGGGCTCAATGCCTTCTGTGGACAACAATACAACTCTGGGCTCAATGCCTTCTCTGGACAACAATACAACTCTGGGCTCAATACCTTCTCTGGACAACAATACAACTCTGGGCTCAATGCCTTCTCTGGGCAACAATACAACTCTGGGCTCAATGCCTTCTCTGGACAACAATACAACTCTGGGCTCAATGCCTTCTCTGGACAACAATACAACTCTGGGCTCAATGCCTTCTCTGGAAAACAATACAACTCTGGGCTCAATGCCTTCTCTGGACAACAATACAACTCTGGGCTCAATGCCTTCTCTGGACAACAATACAACTCTGGGCTCAATGCCTTCTCTGGACAACAATACAACTCTGGGCTCAATGCCTTCTCTGGAAAACAATACAACTCTGGGCTCAATGCCTTCTCTGGACAACAATACAACTCTGGGCTCAATGCCTTCTCTGGACAACAATACAACTCTGGCCTCAATGCCTTCTCTGGACAACAATACAACTCTGGGCTCAATGCCTTCTCTGGACAACAATACAACTCTGGGCTCAATGCCTTCTCTGGACAACAATACAACTCTGGGCTCAATGCCTTTTCTGGAAAATAATACAACTCTGGGCTCAATGCCTTCTCTGGACAACAATACAACTCTGGGCTCAATGCCTTTTCTGGAAAATAATACAACTCTGGGCTCAATGCCTTCTCTGGACAACAATACAACTCTGGGCTCAATGCCTTCTCTGGACAACAATACAACTCTGGGCTCAATGCCTTCTCTGGACAACAATACAACTCTGGGCTCAATGCCTTCTCTGGAAAACAATACAACTCTGGGCTCAATGCCTCTCTGGACAACAATACAACTCTGGGCTCAATGCCTTCTCTGGACAACAATACAACTCTGGGCTCAATGCCTTCTCTGGACAACAATACAACTCTGGGCTCAATGCCTTCTCTGGACAACAATACAACTCTGGGCTCAATGCCTTCTCTGGACAACAATACAACTCTGGGCTCAATGCCTTCTCTGGACAACAATACAACTCTGGGCTCAATGCCTTCTCTGGACAACAATACAACTCTGGGCTCAATGCCTTCTCTGGGCAACAATACAACTCTGGGCTCAATGCCTTCTGTGGACAACAATACAACTCTGGGCTCAATGCCTTCTCTGGACAACAATACAACTCTGGGCTCAATACCTTCTCTGGACAACAATACAACTCTGGGCTCAATGCCTTCTCTGGGCAACAATACAACTCTGGGCTCAATGCCTTCTCTGGACAACAATACAACTCTGGGCTCAATGCCTTCTCTGGACAACAATACAACTCTGGGCTCAATGCCTTCTCTGGAAAACAATACAACTCTGGGCTCAATGCCTTCTCTGGACAACAATACAACTCTGGGCTCAATGCCTTCTCTGGACAACAATACAACTCTGGGCTCAATGCCTTCTCTGGACAACAATACAACTCTGGGCTCAATGCCTTCTCTGGAAAACAATACAACTCTGGGCTCAATGCCTTCTCTGGACAACAATACAACTCTGGGCTCAATGCCTTCTCTGGACAACAATACAACTCTGGCCTCAATGCCTTCTCTGGACAACAATACAACTCTGGGCTCAATGCCTTCTCTGGACAACAATACAACTCTGGGCTCAATGCCTTCTCTGGACAACAATACAACTCTGGGCTCAATGCCTTCTCTGGACAACAATACAACTCTGGGCTCAATGCCTTCTCTGGACAACAATACAACTCTGGGCTCAATGCCTTCTCCGGACAACAATACAACTCTGGGCTCAATGCCTTCTCTGGACAACAATACAACTCTGGGCTCAATGCCTTCTCTGGACAACAATACAACTCTGAGTTCAGTTCCACGTCGTTCATTATCTTCCATAGAACACA
Organism: Oncorhynchus keta; assembly: GCF_023373465.1. Taxonomy (NCBI): domain Eukaryota; kingdom Metazoa; phylum Chordata; class Actinopteri; order Salmoniformes; family Salmonidae; genus Oncorhynchus; species Oncorhynchus keta. The sequence goes on along the minus strand of NW_026278502.1, from coordinate 68,092 downwards.
GTATTAGCCCCTAGTTGATTATCCCTTACAATAAAACACTGGTGTCGGGGTAATACTGCGTTTAGAGGAGGGAAACCGTCATAAATGAGAACTTGTTCTCAACTAGCTTACCTGGTTAAATAAAGGTGAAATAAATCAAATAAATAAAAAGTAGCACGACAAGAAAGACAGTGGGGGAAAAAGAGCAAGCGAGAGCCACAGTGTGCGTTGCCATAGTGATTCCAGCAGACAAACAGGTCACCAACATCAGGTAGAAAACAACACTACGGCAGATGTCCAGTCTGGGGTGACGGTAATTCAGCCTCAGCTTCATCTGGCTAGTGAGGCTCCACGGTCCGGGTCATGTTGTTGTGAAGCTAGCCACAATAAGGATTAATAGTGGAATTTGCAGTATGCCCACAAACTAAAAGTACCTCTTTGAAAGTGATGCAGAAGGTTACAAATTGTTGGAATGTTTAGACTTGATCATGTTAAACAAGGTTGGAATGTGAAGCAATGAACTGGGGTATCAGTCTACTCGGTGACACCCTCAGAACACAACTGTGAAGAGTTTATGCAAATATTAGCCTTGTAGCTCTTATCAGAGACTGTGTGAAATCACCTCACCAGTCAGCCTATTGTTGGTAATGACATCCGTATTGCACTGTACAGCTTTACCTAAGGATTGGGGATCAATGAAATGGGGTAACAGTCTACTCAATTCCCAAGATCTTTTTTCCCAAAGTCCTCCTCAGTGTTATCAGACTCCAAAACATCCACGCGGTATTGTTTTTCCTTGGGAATAGCACTCAATAGTATTCAATAGACATACACATTGCCACTTCCGGCGCCGACAGAGATGGCCGCCTCGCTTCGCGTTCCTAGGAAACTATGCAGTTATTTCTTACATTAGTAGCCCAGGTCATCTTAGGTTTCATTACATACAGTCGAGAAGAACTACTGAATATAAGATCAGCGTCAACTCACCATCAGTACGACCAAGAATATGTTTTCCGCGACGCGGATCCTGTGTTTTGCCCACCACCCAGGACAATGGATCGGATCCTGTGTTTTGCCCACCACCCAGGACAATGGAGCGGATCCTGTGTTTTGCCCACCACCCAGGACAATGGAGCGGATCCTGTGTTTTGCCCACCACCCAGGACAATGGATCGGATCCTGTGTTTTGCCCACCACCCAGGACAATGGAGCGGATCCTGTGTTTTGCCCACCACCCAGGACAATGGATCGGATCCTGTGTTTTGCCCACCAACCAGGACAATGGATCGGATCCTGTGTTTTGCCCACCACCCAGGACAATGGAGCGGATCCTGTGTTTTGCCCACCACCAAGGACAATGGAGCGGATCCTGTGTTTTGCCCACCACCCAGGACAATGGACCGGATCCTGTGTTTTGCCCACCACCCAGGACAATGGATCGGATCCTGTGTTTTGCCCACCACCAAGGACAATGGAGCGGATCCTGTGTTTTGCCCACCACCCAGGACAATGGAGCGGATCCTGTGTTTTGCCCACCACCCAGGACAATGGATCGGATCCTGTGTTTTGCCCAGCACCCAGGACAATGGAGCGGATCCTGTGTTTTGCCCACCACCCAGGACAATGGAGCGGATCCTGTGTTTTGCCCACCACCCAGGACAATGGAGCGGATCCTGTGTTTTGCCCACCACCCAGGACAATGGAGCGGATCCTGTGTTTTGCCCACCAACCAGGACAATGGATCGGATCCTGTGTTTTGCCCAGGACAATGGAGCGGATCCTGTGCTTTGCCCACCACCCAGGACAATGGAGCGGATCCTGTGTTTTGCCCACCACCCAGGACAATGGAGCGGATCCTGTGTTTTGCCCACCACCCAGGACAATGGAGCGGATCCTGTGTTTTGCCCACCACCCAGGACAATGGAGCGGATCCTGTGTTTTGCCCACCACCCAGGACAATGGATCGGATCCTGTGTTTTGCCCACCACCCAGGACAATGGAGCGGATCCTGTGTTTTGCCCACCACCCAGGACAATGGATCGGATCCTGTGTTTTGCCCACCAACCAGGACAATGGATCGGATCCTGTGTTTTGCCCACCACCCAGGACAATGGAGCGGATCCTGTGTTTTGCCCACCACCAAGGACAATGGAGCGGATCCTGTGTTTTGCCCACCACCCAGGACAATGGACCGGATCCTGTGTTTTGCCCACCACCCAGGACAATGGATCGGATCCTGTGTTTTGCCCACCACCAAGGACAATGGAGCGGATCCTGTGTTTTGCCCACCACCCAGGACAATGGAGCGGATCCTGTGTTTTGCCCACCACCCAGGACAATGGATCGGATCCTGTGTTTTGCCCAGCACCCAGGACAATGGAGCGGATCCTGTGTTTTGCCCACCACCCAGGACAATGGAGCGGATCCTGTGTTTTGCCCACCACCCAGGACAATGGAGCGGATCCTGTGTTTTGCCCACCAACCAGGACAATGGATCGGATCCTGTGTTTTGCCCAGGACAATGGAGCGGATCCTGTGCTTTGCCCACCACCCAGGACAATGGAGCGGATCCTGTGTTTTGCCCACCACCCAGGACAATGGAGCGGATCCTGTGTTTTGCCCACCACCCAGGACAATGGAGCGGATCCTGTGTTTTGCCCACCACCCAGGACAATGGAGCGGATCCTGTGTTTTGCCCACCACCCAGGACAATGGAGCGGATCCTGTGTTTTGCCCACCACCCAGGACAATGGAGCGGATCCTGTGTTTTGCCCACCAACCAGGACAATGGAGCGGATCCTGTGTTTTGCCCACCACCCAGGACAATGGATCGGATCCTGTGTTTTGCCCACCCCCCAGGACAATGGAGCGGATCCTGTGTTTTGCCCACCACCCAGGACAATGGATCGGATCCTGTGTTTTGCCCACCCCCCAGGACAATGGATCGGATCCTGTGTTTTGCCCACCACCCAGGACAATGGAGCGGATCCTGTGTTTTGCCCACCACCCAGGACAATGGAGCGGATCCTGTGTTTTGCCCACCACCCAGGACAATGGAGCGGATCCTGTGTTTTGCCCACGACCCAGGACAATGGAGCGGATCCTGTGTTTTGCCCACCAACCAGGACAATGGATCGGATCCTGTGTTTTGCCCACGACCCAGGACAATGGATCGGATCCTGTGTTTTGCCCATCACCCAGGACAATGGAGCGGATCCTGTGTTTTGCCCACCACCCAGGACAATGGAGCGGAACCTGTGTTTTGCCCACCACCCAGGACAATGGAGCGGATCCTGTGTTTTGCCCACCACCCAGGACAATGGAGCGGATCCTGTGTTTTGCCCACCACCCAGGACAATGGAGCGGATCCTGTGTTTTGCCCACCACCCAGGACAATGGATCGGATCCTGTGTTTTGCCCACCACCCAGGACAATCGAGCGGATCCTGTGTTTTGCCCACCACCCAGGACAATGGATCGGATCCTGTGTTTTGCCCATCACCCAGGACAATGGAGCGGATCCTGTGTTTTGCCCACCACCCAGGACAATGGATCGGATCCTGTGTTTTGCCCACCACCCAGGACAATGGAGCGGATCCTGTGTTTTGCCCACCACCCAGGACAATGGAGCGGATCCTGTGTTTTGCCCATCACCCAGGACAATGGATCGGATCCTGTGTTTTGCCCACCAACCAGGACAATGGAGCGGATCCTGTGTTTTGCCCACCACCCAGGACAATGGATCGGATCCTGTGTTTTGCCCACCCCCCAGGACAATGGAGCGGATCCTGTGTTTTGCCCACCACCCAGGACAATGGAGCGGATCCTGTGTTTTGCCCACCACCCAGGACAATGGAGCGGATCCTGTGTTTTGCCCACCACCCAGGACAATGGAGCGGATCCTGTGTTTTGCCCACCAACCAGGACAATGGAGCGGATCCTGTGTTTTGCCCACCACCCAGGACAATGGATCGGATCCTGTGTTTTGCCCACCCCCAGGACAATGGAGCGGATCCTGTGTTTTGCCCACCACCCAGGACAATGGATCGGATCCTGTGTTTTGCCCACCCCCCAGGACAATGGATCGGATCCTGTGTTTTGCCCACCACCCAGGACAATGGAGCGGATCCTGTGTTTTGCCCACCACCCAGGACAATGGAGCGGATCCTGTGTTTTGCCCACCAACCAGGACAATGGAGCGGATCCTGTGTTTTGCCCACCACCCAGGACAATGGAGCGGATCCTGTGTTTTGCCCACGACCCAGGACAATGGAGCGGATCCTGTGTTTTGCCCACCAACCAGGACAATGGATCGGATCCTGTGTTTTGCCCACGACCCAGGACAATGGATCGGATCCTGTGTTTTGCCCATCACCCAGGACAATGGAGCGGATCCTGTGTTTTGCCCACCACCCAGGACAATGGAGCGGAACCTGTGTTTTGCCCACCACCCAGGACAATGGAGCGGATCCTGTGTTTTGCCCACCACCCAGGACAATGGAGCGGATCCTGTGTTTTGCCCACCACCCAGGACAATGGAGCGGATCCTGTGTTTTGCCCACCACCCAGGACAATGGATCGGATCCTGTGTTTTGCCCACCACCCAGGACAATCGAGCGGATCCTGTGTTTTGCCCACCACCCAGGACAATGGATCGGATCCTGTGTTTTGCCCATCACCCAGGACAATGGAGCGGATCCTGTGTTTTGCCCACCACCCAGGACAATGGATCGGATCCTGTGTTTTGCCCACCACCCAGGACAATGGAGCGGATCCTGTGTTTTGCCCACCACCCAGGACAATGGAGCGGATCCTGTGTTTTGCCCATCACCCAGGACAATGGATCGGATCCTGTGTTTTGCCCATCACCCAGGACAATGGAGCGGATCCTGTGTTTTGCCCACCACCCAGGACAATGGAGCGGATCCTGTGTTTTGCCCACCACCCAGGACAATGGATCGGATCCTGTGTTTTGCCCACCACCCAGGACAATGGAGCGGATCCTGTGTTTTGCCCACCACCCAGGACAATGGAGCGGATCCTGTGTTTTGCCCACCAACCAGGACAATGGAGCGGATCATGTGTTTTGCCCACCACCCAGGACAATGGAGCGGATCCTGTGTTTTGCCCACCACCCAGGACAATGGAGCGGATCCTGTGTTTTGCCCACCACCCAGGACAATGGAGCGGATCCTGTGTTTTGCCCACCACCCAGGACAATGGAGCGGATCCTGTGTTTTGCCCACCAACCAGGACAATGGAGCGGATCCTGTGTTTTGCCCACCACCCAGGACAATGGAGCGGATCCTGTGTTTTGCCCACCACCCAGGACAATGGAGCGGATCCTGTGTTTTGCCCACCAACCAGGACAATGGAGCGGAACCTGTGTTTTGCCCACCAACCAGGACAATGGACCGGATCCTGTGTTTGGCCCACCACCCAGGACAATGGAGCGGATCCTGTGTTTTGCCCACCACCCAGGACAATGGAGCGGATCCTGTGTTTTGCCCACCACCAAGGACAATGGAGCGGATCCTGTGTTTTGCCCACCACCCAGGACAATGGACCGGATCCTGTGTTTTGCCCACCACCCAGGACAATGGATCGGATCCTGTGTTTTGCCCACCACCAAGGACAATGGAGCGGATCCTGTGTTTTGCCCACCACCCAGGACAATGGATCGGATCCTGTGTTTTGCCCACCACCCAGGACAATGGAGCGGATCCTGTGTTTTGCCCACCAACCAGGACAATGGAGCGGATCCTGTGTTTTGCCCACCACCCAGGACAATGGAGCGGATCCTGTGTTTTGCCCACCACCCAGGACAATGGAGCGGATCCTGTGTTTTGCCCACCAACCAGGACAATGGATCGGATCCTGTGTTTTGCCCACCACCCAGGACAATGGATCGGATCCTGTGTTTTGCCCATCACCCAGGACAATGGAGCGGATCCTGTGTTTTGCCCACCACCCAGGACAATGGAGCGGAACCTGTGTTTTGCCCACCACCCAGGACAATGGAGCGGATCCTGTGTTTTGCCCACCACCCAGGACAATGGAGCGGATCCTGTGTTTTGCCCACCACCCAGGACAATGGAGCGGATCCTGTGTTTTGCCCACCACCCAGGACAATGGATCGGATCCTGTGTTTTGCCCACCACCCAGGACAATGAGCGGATCCTGTGTTTTGCCCACCACCCAGGACAATGGATCGGATCCTGTGTTTTGCCCATCACCCAGGACAATGGAGCGGATCCTGTGTTTTGCCCACCACCCAGGACAATGGATCGGATCCTGTGTTTTGCCCACCACCCAGGACAATGGAGCGGATCCTGTGTTTTGCCCACCACCCAGGACAATGGAGCGGATCCTGTGTTTTGCCCATCACCCAGGACAATGGATCGGATCCTGTGTTTTGCCCATCACCCAGGACAATGGAGCGGATCCTGTGTTTTGCCCACCACCCAGGACAATGGAGCGGATCCTGTGTTTTGCCCACCACCCAGGACAATGGATCGGATCCTGTGTTTTGCCCACCACCCAGGACAATGGAGCGGATCCTGTGTTTTGCCCACCACCCAGGACAATGGAGCGGATCCTGTGTTTTGCCCACCAACCAGGACAATGGAGCGGATCATGTGTTTTGCCCACCACCCAGGACAATGGAGCGGATCCTGTGTTTTGCCCACCACCCAGGACAATGGAGCGGATCCTGTGTTTTGCCCACCACCCAGGACAATGGAGCGGATCCTGTGTTTTGCCCACCACCCAGGACAATGGAGCGGATCCTGTGTTTTGCCCACCAACCAGGACAATGGAGCGGATCCTGTGTTTTGCCCACCACCCAGGACAATGGAGCGGATCCTGTGTTTTGCCCACCACCCAGGACAATGGAGCGGATCCTGTGTTTTGCCCACCAACCAGGACAATGGAGCGGAACCTGTGTTTTGCCCACCAACCAGGACAATGGACCGGATCCTGTGTTTGGCCCACCACCCAGGACAATGGAGCGGATCCTGTGTTTTGCCCACCACCCAGGACAATGGAGCGGATCCTGTGTTTTGCCCACCACCAAGGACAATGGAGCGGATCCTGTGTTTTGCCCACCACCCAGGACAATGGACCGGATCCTGTGTTTTGCCCACCACCCAGGACAATGGATCGGATCCTGTGTTTTGCCCACCACCAAGGACAATGGAGCGGATCCTGTGTTTTGCCCACCACCCAGGACAATGGAGCGGATCCTGTGTTTTGCCCACCACCCAGGACAATGGATCGGATCCTGTGTTTTGCCCACCACCCAGGACAATGGAGCGGATCCTGTGTTTTGCCCACCACCCAGGACAATGGAGCGGATCCTGTGTTTTGCCCACCACCCAGGACAATGGAGCGGATCCTGTGTTTTGCCCAACACCCAGGACAATGGAGCGGATCCTGTGTTTTGCCCACCAACCAGGACAATGGATCGGATCCTGTGTTTTGCCCAGGACAATGGAGCGGATCCTGTGCTTTGCCAACCACCCAGGACAATGGAGCGGATCCTGTGTTTTGCCCACCACCAAGGACAATGGAGCGGATCCTGTGTTTTGCCCACCACCCAGGACAATGGAGCGGATCCTGTGTTTTGCCCACCACCCAGGACAATGGAGCGGATCCTGTGTTTTGCCCACCACCCAGGACAATGGAGCGGATCCTGTGTTTTGCCCACCACCCAGGACAATGGAGCGGATCCTGTGTTTTGCCCACCACCCAGGACAATGGAGCGGATCCTGTGTTTTGCCCACCACCCAGGACAATGGATCGGATCCTGTGTTTTGCCCACCACCCAGGACAATGGAGCGGATCCTGTGTTTTGCCCACCACCCAGGACAATGGAGCGGATCCTGTGTTTTGCCCACCACCCAGGACAATGGAGCGGATCCTGTGTTTTGCCCAACACCCAGGACAATGGAGCGGATCCTGTGTTTTGCCCACCAACCAGGACAATGGATCGGATCCTGTGTTTTGCCCAGGACAATGGAGCGGATCCTGTGCTTTGCCAACCACCCAGGACAATGGAGCGGATCCTGTGTTTTGCCCACCACCAAGGACAATGGAGCGGATCCTGTGTTTTGCCCACCACCCAGGACAATGGAGCGGATCCTGTGTTTTGCCCACCACCCAGGACAATGGAGCGGATCCTGTGTTTTGCCCACCACCCAGGACAATGGAGCGGATCCTGTGTTTTGCCCACCACCCAGGACAATGGAGCGGATCCTGTGTTTTGCCCACCAACCAGGACAATGGAGCGGATCCTGTGTTTTGCCCACCACCCAGGACAATGGATCGGATCCTGTGTTTTGCCCACCCCCAGGACAATGGAGCAGATCCTGTGTTTTGCCCACCACCCAGGACAATGGATCGGATCCTGTGTTTTGCCCACCCCCAGGACAATGGATCGGATCCTGTGTTTTGCCCACCACCCAGGACAATGGATCGGATCCTGTGTTTTGCCCACCACCCAGGACAATGGAGCGGATCCTGTGTTTTGCCCACCAACCAGGACAATGGAGCGGATCCTGTGTTTTGCCCACCACCCAGGACAATGGAGCGGATCCTGTGTTTTGCCCACGACCCAGGACAATGGAGCGGATCCTGTGTTTTGCCCACCAACCAGGACAATGAATCGGATCCTGTGTTTTGCCCACGACCCAGGACAATGGATCGGATCCTGTGTTTTGCCCACCACCCAGGACAATGGAGCGGATCCTGTGTTTTGCCCACCACCCAGGACAATGGAGCGGATCCTGTGTTTTGCCCACCAACCAGGACAATGGAGCGGATCCTGTGTTTTGCCCACCACCCAGGACAATGGAGCGGATCCTGTGTTTTGCCCACCACCCAGGACAATGGAGCGGATCCTGTGTTTTGCCCACCAACCAGGACAATGGAGCGGAACCTGTGTTTTGCCCACCACCAAGGACAATGGAGCGGATCCTGTGTTTTGCCCACCACCCAGGACAATGGAGCGGATCCTGTGTTTTGCCCACCACCCAGGACAATGGAGCGGATCCTGTGTTTTGCCCACCACCAAGGACAATGGAGCGGATCCTGTGTTTTGCCCACCACCCAGGACAATGGACCGGATCCTGTGTTTTGCCCACCACCCAGGACAATGGATCGGATCCTGTGTTTTGCCCACCACCAAGGACAATGGAGCGGATCCTGTGTTTTGCCCACCACCCAGGACAATGGAGCGGATCCTGTGTTTTGCCCACCACCCAGGACAATGGATCGGATCCTGTGTTTTGCCCACCACCCAGGACAATGGAGCGGATCCTGTGTTTTGCCCACCACCCAGGACAATGGAGCGGATCCTGTGTTTTGCCCACCACCCAGGACAATGGAGCGGATCCTGTGTTTTGCCCACCACCCAGGACAATGGAGCGGATCCTGTGTTTTGCCCACCAACCAGGACAATGGATCGGATCCTGTGTTTTGCCCAGGACAATGGAGCGGATCCTGTGCTTTGCCCACCACCCAGGACAATGGAGCGGATCCTGTGTTTTGCCCACCACCCAGGACAATGGAGCGGATCCTGTGTTTTGCCCACCACCCAGGACAATGGAGCGGATCCTGTGTTTTGCCCACCACCCAGGACAATGGAGCGGATCCTGTGTTTTGCCCACCACCCAGGACAATGGAGCGGATCCTGTGTTTTGCCCACCACCCAGGACAATGGATCGGTTCCTGTGTTTTGCCCACCCCCCAGGACAATGGAGCGGATCCTGTGTTTTGCCCACCACCCAGGACAATGGATCGGATCCTGTGTTTTGCCCACCCCCCAGGACAATGGATCGGATCCTGTGTTTTGCCCACCACCCAGGACAATGGATCGGATCCTGTGTTTTGCCCACCACCCAGGACAATGGAGCGGATCCTGTGTTTTGCCCACCAACCAGGACAATGGAGCGGATCCTGTGTTTTGCCCACCACCCAGGACAATGGAGCGGATCCTGTGTTTTGCCCACGACCCAGGACAATGGAGCGGATCCTGTGTTTTGCCCACCAACCAGGACAATGGATCGGATCCTGTGTTTTGCCCACGACCCAGGACAATGGATCGGATCCTGTGTTTTGCCCATCACCCAGGACAATGGAGCGGATCCTGTGTTTTGCCCACCACCCAGGACAATGGAGCGGAACCTGTGTTTTGCCCACCACCCAGGACAATGGAGCGGATCCTGTGTTTTGCCCACCACCCAGGACAATGGAGCGGATCCTGTGTTTTGCCCACCACCCAGGACAATGGAGCGGATCCTGTGTTTTGCCCACCACCCAGGACAATGGAGCGGATCCTGTGTTTTGCCCACCACCCAGGACAATGGAGCGGATCCTGTGTTTTGCCCACCACCCAGGACAATGGATCGGATCCTGTGTTTTGCCCACCACCCAGGACAATCGAGAGGATCCTGTGTTTTGCCCACCACCCAGGACAATGGATCGGATCCTGTGTTTTGCCCATCACCCAGGACAATGGAGCGGATCCTGTGTTTTGCCCACCACCCAGGACAATGGATCGGATCCTGTGTTTTGCCCACCACCCAGGACAATGGAGCGGATCCTGTGTTTTGCCCACCACCCAGGACAATGGAGCGGATCCTGTGTTTTGCCCATCACCCAGGACAATGGATCGGATCCTGTGTTTTGCCCATCACCCAGGACAATGGAGCGGATCCTGTGTTTTGCCCACCACCCAGGACAATGGAGCGGATCCTGTGTTTTGCCCACCACCCAGGACAATGGAGCGGATCCTGTGTTTTGCCCACCACCCAGGACAATGGAGCGGATCCTGTGTTTTGCCCACCAACCAGGACAATGGAGCGGATCCTGTGTTTTGCCCACCACCCAGGACAATGGAGCGGATCCTGTGTTTTGCCCACCACCCAGGACAATGGAGCGGATCCTGTGTTTTGCCCACCACCCAGGACAATGGAGCGGATCCTGTGTTTTGCCCACCACCAAGGACAATGGAGCGGATCCTGTGTTTTGCCCACCACCCAGGACAATGGAGCGGATCCTGTGTTTTGCCCACCACCCAGGACAATGGAGCGGAACCTGTGTTTTGCCCACCACCAAGGACAATGGAGCGGATCCTGTGTTTTGCCCACCACCCAGGACAATGGAGCGGATCCTGTGTTTTGCCCACCACCCAGGACAATGGAGCGGATCCTGTGTTTTGCCCACCACCCAGGACAATGGAGCGGATCCTGTGTTTTGCCCACCACCCAGGACAATGGAGCGGATCCTGTGTTTTGCCCACCAACCAGGACAATGGAGCGGATCCTGTGTTTTGCCCACCACCAAGGACAATGGAGCGGATCCTGTGTTTTGCCCACCACCCAGGACAATGGAGCGGATCCTGTGTTTTGCCCACCACCCAGGACAATGGAGCGGAACCTGTGTTTTGCCCACCACCAAGGACAATGGAGCGGATCCTGTGTTTTGCCCACCACCCAGGACAATGGAGCGGATCCTGTGTTTTGCCCACCACCCAGGACAATGGAGCGGATCCTGTGTTTTGCCCACCACCCAGGACAATGGATCGGATCCTGTGTTTTGCCCACCACCCAGGACAATGGAGCAGATCCTGTGTTTTGCCCACCACCCAGGACAATGGATCGGATCCTGTGTTTTGCCCACCAACCAGGACAATGGATCGGATCCTGTGTTTTGCCCACCACCCAGGACAATGGAGCGGATCCTGTGTTTTGCCCACCACCAAGGACAATGGAGCGGATCCTGTGTTTTGCCCACCACCCAGGACAATGGACCGGATCCTGTGTTTTGCCCACCACCCAGGACAATGGATCGGATCCTGTGTTTTGCCCACCACCAAGGACAATGGAGCGGATCCTGTGTTTTTCCCACCACCCAGGACAATGGAGCGGATCCTGTGTTTTGCCCACCACCCAGGACAATGGATCGGATCCTGTGTTTTGCCCACCACCCAGGACAATGGAGCGGATCCTGTGTTTTGCCCACCACCCAGGACAATGGAGCGGATCCTGTGTTTTGCCCACCACCCAGGACAATGGAGCGGATCCTGTGTTTTGCCCACCACCCAGGACAATGGAGCGGATCCTGTGTTTTGCCCACCAACCAGGACAATGGAGCGGATCCTGTGTTTTGCCCAGGACAATGGAGCGGATCCTGTGCTTTGCCCACCACCCAGGACAATGGAGCGGATCCTGTGTTTTGCCCACCACCCAGGACAATGGAGCGGATCCTGTGTTTTGCCCACCACCCAGGACAATGGAGCGGATCCTGTGTTTTGCCCACCACCCAGGACAATGGAGCGGATCCTGTGTTTTGCCCACCACCCAGGACAATGGAGCGGATCCTGTGTTTTGCCCACCACCCAGGACAATGGAGCGGATCCTGTGTTTTGCCCACCAACCAGGACAATGGAGCGGATCCTGTGTTTTGCCCACCACCCAGGACAATGGATCGGATCCTGTGTTTTGCCCACCCCCAGGACAATGGAGCGGATCCTGTGTTTTGCCCACCACCCAGGACAATGGATCGGATCCTGTGTTTTGCCCACCCCCAGGACAATGGATCGGATCCTGTGTTTTGCCCACCACCCAGGACAATGGATCGGATCCTGTGTTTTGCCCACCACCCAGGACAATGGAGCGGATCCTGTGTTTTGCCCACCAACCAGGACAATGGAGCGGATCCTGTGTTTTGCCCACCACCCAGGACAATGGAGCGGATCCTGTGTTTTGCCCACGACCCAGGACAATGGAGCGGATCCTGTGTTTTGCCCACCAACCAGGACAATGGATCGGATCCTGTGTTTTGCCCACGACCCAGGACAATGGATCGGATCCTGTGTTTTGCCCATCACCCAGGACAATGGAGCGGATCCTGTGTTTTGCCCACCACCCAGGACAATGGAGCGGAACCTGTGTTTTGCCCACCACCCAGGACAATGGAGCGGATCCTGTGTTTTGCCCACCACCCAGGACAATGGAGCGGATCCTGTGTTTTGCCCACCACCCAGGACAATGGAGCGGATCCTGTGTTTTGCCCACCACCCAGGACAATGGATCGGATCCTGTGTTTTGCCCACCACCCAGGACAATCGAGCGGATCCTGTGTTTTGCCCACCACCCAGGACAATGGATCGGATCCTGTGTTTTGCCCATCACCCAGGACAATGGAGCGGATCCTGTGTTTTGCCCACCACCCAGGACAATGGATCGGATCCTGTGTTTTGCCCACCACCCAGGAAAATGGAGCGGATCCTGTGTTTTGACCACCACCCAGGACAATGGAGCGGATCCTGTGTTTTGCCCATCACCCAGGACAATGGATCGGATCCTGTGTTTTGCCCATCACCCAGGACAATGGAGCGGATCCTGTGTTTTGCCCACCACCCAGGACAATGGAGCGGATCCTGTGTTTTGCCCACCACCCAGGACAATGGAGCGGATCCTGTGTTTTGCCCACCACCCAGGACAATGGAGCGGATCCTGTGTTTTGCCCACCACCCAGGACAATGGAGCGGATCCTGTGTTTTGCCCACCAACCAGGACAATGGAGCGGATCCTGTGTTTTGCCCACCACCCAGGACAATGGAGCGGATCCTGTGTTTTGCCCACCACCCAGGACAATGGAGCGGATCCTGTGTTTTGCCCACCACCCAGGACAATGGAGCGGATCCTGTGTTTTGCCCACCACCCAGGACAATGGAGCGGATCCTGTGTTTTGCCCACCAACCAGGACAATGGAGCGGATCCTGTGTTTTGCCCACCACCCAGGACAATGGAGCGGATCCTGTGTTTTGCCCACCACCCAGGACAATGGAGCGGATCCTGTGTTTTGCCCACCAACCAGGACAATGGAGCGGATCCTGTGTTTTGCCCACCACCCAGGACAATGGAGCGGATCCTGTGTTTTGCCCACCACCCAGGACAATGGAGCGGATCCTGTGTTTTGCCCACCACCCAGGACAATGGAGCGGATCCTGTGTTTTGCCCACCAACCAGGACAATGGAGCGGATCCTGTGTTTTGCCCACCACCCAGGACAATGGATCGGATCCTGTGTTTTGCCCACCCCCAGGACAATGGAGCGGATCCTGTGTTTTGCCCACCACCCAGGACAATGGATCGGATCCTGTGTTTTGCCCACCCCCCAGGACAATGGATCGGATCCTGTGTTTTGCCCACCACCCAGGACAATGGATCGGATCCTGTGTTTTGCCCACCACCCAGGACAATGGAGCGGATCCTGTGTTTTGCCCACCAACCAGGACAATGGAGCGGATCCTGTGTTTTGCCCACCACCCAGGACAATGGAGCGGATCCTGTGTTTTGCCCACGACCCAGGACAATGGAGCGGATCCTGTGTTTTGCCCACCAACCAGGACAATGGATCGGATCCTGTGTTTTGCCCACGACCCAGGACAATGGATCGGATCCTGTGTTTTGCCCATCACCCAGGACAATGGAGCGGATCCTGTGTTTTGCCCACCACCCAGGACAATGGAGCGGAACCTGTGTTTTGCCCACCACCCAGGACAATGGAGCGGATCCTGTGTTTTGCCCACCACCCAGGACAATGGAGCGGATCCTGTGTTTTGCCCACCACCCAGGACAATGGAGCGGATCCTGTGTTTTGCCCACCACCCAGGACAATGGATCGGATCCTGTGTTTTGCCCACCACCCAGGACAATCGAGCGGATCCTGTGTTTTGCCCACCACCCAGGACAATGGAGCGGATCCTGTGTTTTGCCCATCACCCAGGACAATGGAGCGGATCCTGTGTTTTGCCCACCACCCAGGACAATGGATCGGATCCTGTGTTTTGCCCACCACCCAGGAAAATGGAGCGGATCCTGTGTTTTGACCACCACCCAGGACAATGGAGCGGATCCTGTGTTTTGCCCATCACCCAGGACAATGGATCGGATCCTGTGTTTTGCCCATCACCCAGGACAATGGAGCGGATCCTGTGTTTTGCCCACCACCCAGGACAATGGAGCGGATCCTGTGTTTTGCCCACCACCCAGGACAATGGAGCGGATCCTGTGTTTTGCCCACCACCCAGGACAATGGAGCGGATCCTGTGTTTTGCCCACCACCCAGGACAATGGAGCGGATCCTGTGTTTTGCCCACCAACCAGGACAATGGAGCGGATCCTGTGTTTTGCCCACCACCCAGGACAATGGAGCGGATCCTGTGTTTTGCCCACCACCCAGGACAATGGAGCGGATCCTGTGTTTTGCCCACCACCCAGGACAATGGAGCGGATCCTGTGTTTTGCCCACCACCCAGGACAATGGAGCGGATCCTGTGTTTTGCCCACCAACCAGGACAATGGAGCGGATCCTGTGTTTTGCCCACCACCCAGGACAATGGAGCGGATCCTGTGTTTTGCCCACCACCCAGGACAATGGAGCGGATCCTGTGTTTTGCCCACCAACCAGGACAATGGAGCGGAACCTGTGTTTTGCCCACCAACCAGGACAATGGACCGGATCCTGTGTTTTGCCCACCACCCAGGACAATGGAGCGGATCCTGTGTTTTGCCCACCACCCAGGACAATGGAGCGGATCCTGTGTTTTGCCCACCACCAAGGACAATGGAGCGGATCCTGTGTTTTGCCCACCACCCAGGACAATGGACCGGATCCTGTGTTTTGCCCACCACCCAGGACAATGGATCGGATCCTGTGTTTTGCCCACCACCAAGGACAATGGAGCGGATCCTGTGTTTTGCCCACCACCCAGGACAATGGAGCGGATCCTGTGTTTTGCCCACCACCCAGGACAATGGATCGGATCCTGTGTTTTGCCCACCACCCAGGACAATGGAGCGGATCCTGTGTTTTGCCCACCACCCAGGACAATGGAGCGGATCCTGTGTTTTGCCCACCACCCAGGACAATGGAGCGGATCCTGTGTTTTGCCCACCACGCAGGACAATGGAGCGGATCCTGTGTTTTGCCCACCAACCAGGACAATGGATCGGATCCTGTGTTTTGCCCAGGACAATGGAGCGGATCCTGTGCTTTGCCCACCACCCAGGACAATGGAGCGGATCCTGTGTTTTGCCCACCACCCAGGACAATGGAGCGGATCCTGTGTTTTGCCCACCACCCAGGACAATGGAGCGGATCCTGTGTTTTGCCCACCACCCAGGACAATGGAGCGGATCCTGTGTTTTGCCCACCACCCAGGACAATGGAGCGGATCCTGTGTTTTGCCCACCACCCAGGACAATGGAGCGGATCCTGTGTTTTGCCCACCAACCAGGACAATGGAGCAATCCTGTGTTTTGCCCACCACCCAGGACAATGGATCGGATCCTGTGTTTTGCCCACCCCCAGGACAATGGAGCGGATCCTGTGTTTTGCCCACCACCCAGGACAATGGATCGGATCCTGTGTTTTGCCCACCCCCAGGACAATGGATCGGATCCTGTGTTTTGCCCACCCCCCAGGACAATGGATCGGATCCTGTGTTTTGCCCACCACCCAGGACAATGGATCGGATCCTGTGTTTTGCCCACCACCCAGGACAATGGAGCGGATCCTGTGTTTTGCCCACCACCCAGGACAATGGATCGGATCCTGTGTTTTGCCCACCACCCAGGACAATGGAGCGGATCCTGTGTTTTGCCCACCACCCAGGACAATGGAGCGGATCCTGTGTTTTGCCCACCACCCAGGACAATGGAGCGGATCCTGTGTTTTGCCCACCACGCAGGACAATGGAGCGGATCCTGTGTTTTGCCCACCACCCAGGACAATGGATCGGATCCTGTGTTTTGCCCAGGACAATGGAGCGGATCCTGTGCTTTGCCCACCACCCAGGACAATGGAGCGGATCCTGTGTTTTGCCCACCACCCAGGACAATGGAGCGGATCCTGTGTTTTGCCCACCACCCAGGACAATGGAGCGGATCCTGTGTTTTGCCCACCAACCAGGACAATGGAGCGGATCCTGTGTTTTGCCCACCACCCAGGACAATGGATCGGATCCTGTGTTTTGCCCACCCCCAGGACAATGGAGCGGATCCTGTGTTTTGCCCACCACCCAGGACAATGGATCGGATCCTGTGTTTTGCCCACCCCCCAGGACAATGGATCGGATCCTGTGTTTTGCCCACCCCCCAGGACAATGGATCGGATCCTGTGTTTTGCCCACCACCCAGGACAATGGATCGGATCCTGTGTTTTGCCCACCACCCAGGACAATGGAGCGGATCCTGTGTTTTGCCCACCAACCAGGACAATGGAGCGGATCCTGTGTTTTGCCCACCACCCAGGACAATGGAGCGGATCCTGTGTTTTGCCCACCACCCAGGACAATGGAGCGGATCCTGTGTTTTGCCCACCAACCAGGACAATGGAGCGGATCCTGTGTTTTGCCCACCACCCAGGACAATGGAGCGGATCCTGTGTTTTGCCCACCACCCAGGACAATGGAGCGGATCCTGTGTTTTGCCCACCACCCAGGACAATGGAGCGGATCCTGTGTTTTGCCCACCACCCAGGACAATGGAGCGGATCCTGTGTTTTGCCCACCAACCAGGACAATGGAGCGGATCCTGTGTTTTGCCCACCACCCAGGACAATGGAGCGGATCCTGTGTTTTGCCCACCACCCAGGACAATGGAGCGGATCCTGTGTTTTGCCCACCAACCAGGACAATGGAGCGGAACCTGTGTTTTGCCCACCAACCAGGACAATGGACCGGATCCTGTGTTTTGCCCACCACCCAGGACAATGGAGCGGATCCTGTGTTTTGCCCACCACCCAGGACAATGGAGCGGATCCTGTGTTTTGCCCACCACCAAGGACAATGGAGCGGATCCTGTGTTTTGCCCACCACCCAGGACAATGGACCGGATCCTGTGTTTTGCCCACCACCCAGGACAATGGATCGGATCCTGTGTTTTGCCCACCACCAAGGACAATGGAGCGGATCCTGTGTTTTGCCCACCACCCAGGACAATGGAGCGGATCCTGTGTTTTGCCCACCACCCAGGACAATGGATCGGATCCTGTGTTTTGCCCACCACCCAGGACAATGGAGCGGATCCTGTGTTTTGCCCACCACCCAGGACAATGGAGCGGATCCTGTGTTTTGCCCACCACCCAGGACAATGGAGCGGATCCTGTGTTTTGCCCACCACCCAGGACAATGGAGCGGATCCTGTGTTTTGCCCACCAACCAGGACAATGGATCGGATCCTGTGTTTTGCCCAGGACAATGGAGCGGATCCTGTGCTTTGTCCACCACCCAGGACAATGGAGCGGATCCTGTGTTTTGCCCACCACCCAGGACAATGGAGCGGATCCTGTGTTTTGCCCACCACCCAGGACAATGGAGCGGATCCTGTGTTTTGCCCACCACCCAGGACAATGGAGCGGATCCTGTGTTTTGCCCACCACCCAGGACAATGGAGCGGATCCTGTGTTTTGCCCACCAACCAGGACAATGGAGCGGATCCTGTGTTTTGCCCACCACCCAGGACAATGGATCGGATCATGTGTTTTGCCCACCCCCAGGACAATGGAGCGGATCCTGTGTTTTGCCCACCACCCAGGACAATGGATCGGATCCTGTGTTTTGCCCACCCCCCAGGACAATGGATCGGATCCTGTGTTTTGCCCACCACCCAGGACAATGGATCGGATCCTGTGTTTTGCCCACCACCCAGGACAATGGAGCGGATCCTGTGTTTTGCCCACCAACCAGGACAATGGAGCGGATCCTGTGTTTTGCCCACCACCCAGGACAATGGAGCGGATCCTGTGTTTTGCCCACGACCCAGGACAATGGAGCGGATCCTGTGTTTTGCCCACCAACCAGGACAATGGATCGGATCCTGTGTTTTGCCCACGACCCAGGACAATGGATCGGATCCTGTGTTTTGCCCATCACCCAGGACAATGGAGCGGATCCTGTGTTTTGCCCACCACCCAGGACAATGGAGCGGAACCTGTGTTTTGCCCACCACCCAGGACAATGGAGCGGATCCTGTGTTTTGCCCACCACCCAGGACAATGGAGCGGATCCTGTGTTTTGCCCACCACCCAGGACAATGGAGCGGATCCTGTGTTTTGCCCACCACCCAGGACAATGGATCGGATCCTGTGTTTTGCCCACCACCCAGGACAATCGAGCGGATCCTGTGTTTTGCCCACCACCCAGGACAATGGATCGGATCCTGTGTTTTGCCCATCACCCAGGACAATGGAGCGGATCCTGTGTTTTGCCCACCACCCAGGACAATGGATCGGATCCTGTGTTTTGCCCACCACCCAGGACAATGGAGCGGATCCTGTGTTTTGCCCACCACCCAGGACAATGGAGCGGATCCTGTGTTTTGCCCATCACCCAGGACAATGGATCGGATCCTGTGTTTTGCCCATCACCCAGGACAATGGAGCGGATCCTGTGTTTTGCCCACCACCCAGGACAATGGAGCGGATCCTGTGTTTTGCCCACCACCCAGGACAATGGAGCGGATCCTGTGTTTTGCCCACCACCCAGGACAATGGAGCGGATCCTGTGTTTTGCCCACCAACCAGGACAATGGAGCGGATCCTGTGTTTTGCCCACCACCCAGGACAATGGAGCGGATCCTGTGTTTTGCCCACCACCCAGGACAATGGAGCGGATCCTGTGTTTTGCCCACCACCCAGGACAATGGAGCGGATCCTGTGTTTTGCCCACCACCAAGGACAATGGAGCGGATCCTGTGTTTTGCCCACCACCCAGGACAATGGAGCGGATCCTGTGTTTTGCCCACCACCCAGGACAATGGAGCGGAACCTGTGTTTTGCCCACCACCAAGGACAATGGAGCGGATCCTGTGTTTTGCCCACCACCCAGGACAATGGAGCGGATCCTGTGTTTTGCCCACCACCCAGGACAATGGAGCGGATCCTGTGTTTTGCCCACCACCCAGGACAATGGAGCGGATCCTGTGTTTTGCCCACCACCCAGGACAATGGAGCGGATCCTGTGTTTTGCCCACCACCCAGGACAATGGAGCGGATCCTGTGTTTTGCCCACCACCCAGGACAATGGACCGGATCCTGTGTTTTGCCCACCACCCAGGACAATGGATCGGATCCTGTGTTTTGCTCACCACCCAGGACAATGGAGCGGATCCTGTGTTTTGCCCACCACCCAGGACAATGGAGCGGATCCTGTGTTTTGCCCACCACCCAGGACAATGGAGCGGAACCTGTGTTTTGCTCACCACCCAGGACAATGGAGCGGATCCTGTGTTTTGCCCACCACCCAGGACAATGGAGCGGATCCTGTGTTTTGCCCACCACCCAGGACAATGGAGCGGATCCTGTGTTTTGCCCACCACCCAGGACAATGGAGCGGATCCTGTGTTTTGCCCACCACCCAGGACAATGGAGCGGATCCTGTGTTTTGCCCACCACCCAGGACAATGGGGCGGATCCTGTGTTTTGCTGTGTCTTACCTCCACCCCCTGTAAGTCTGAAATGTGCATGTTTGGGACGAGGTCTCTCCTTATCCTCTATTCTAAGAACAAAACAGTACTAGTTTATATTTGTTTAGTTTATTAATTCGACCATTTAAAAAAAACAAGCACACATAAAACTTGAAAAATCCAATAAAGTCTGGGACTTATTTCCACTGTTAAATCATGGAGGATAACACACTATACAGTCTGGGACTTATTTCCATTGTTAAATCATAGAGGATAACACACTATACAGTCTGGGACTTATTTCCATTGTTAAATCATGGAGGATAACACACTATACAGTCTGGGACTTATTTCCACTGTTAAATCCATGGAGGAAAACACACTATACAGTCTGGGACTTATTTCCATTGTTAAATCCATGGAGGATAACACACTATACAGTCTGGGACTTATTTCCATTGTTAAATCATGGAGGAAAACACACTATACAGTCTGGGACTTATTTCCACTGTTAAATCATGGAGGATAACACACAATACAGTCTGGGACTTATTTCCATTGTTAAATCATGGAGGATAACACACAATACAGTCTGGGACTTATTTCCATTGTTAAATCATGGAGGATAACACACAATACAGTCTGGGACTTATTTCCATTGTTAAATCATGGAGGAAAACACACTATACAGTCTGGGACTTATTTCCATTGTTAAATCATGGAGGATAACACACAATACAGCCTGGGACTTATTTCCATTGTTAAATCATGGAGGATAACACACAATACAGTCTGGGACTTATTTCCATTGTTAAATCATGGAGGATAACACACTATACAGACTGGGACTTATTTCCATTGTTAAATCATGGAGGATAACACACAATACAGTCTGGGACTTATTTCCATTGTTAAATCATGGAGGATAACACACTATACAGTCTGGGACTTATTTCCATTGTTAAATCATGGAGGATAACACACAATACAGTCTGGGACTTATTTCCATTGTTAAATCATGGAGGATAACACACAATACAGTCTGGGACTTATTTCCATTGTTAAATCATGGAGGATAACACACTATACAGTCTGGGACTTATTTCCATTGTTAAATCATGGAGGATAACACACAATACAGTCTGGGACTTATTTCCATTGTTAAATCATGGAGGATAACACACAATACAGTCTGGGACTTATTTCCATTGTTAAATCATGGAGGATAACACACAATACAGTCTGGGACTTATTTCCATTGTTAAATCATGGAGGATAACACACTATACAGTCTGGGACTTATTTCCATTGTTAAATCATGGAGGATAACACACTATACAGTCTGGGACTTATTTCCATTGTTAAATCATGGAGGATAACACACAATACAGTCTGGGACTTATTTCCATTGTTAAATCATGGAGGATAACACACTATACAGTCTGGGACTTATTTCCATTGTTAAATCATGGAGGATAACACACAATACAGTCTGGGACTTATTTCCATTGTTAAATCATGGAGGATAACACACAATACAGTCTGGGACTTATTTCCATTGTTAAATCATGGAGGATAACACACAATACAGTCTGGGACTTATTTCCATTGTTAAATCATGGAGGATAACACACTATACAGTCTGGGACTTATTTCCATTGTTAAATCATGGAGGATAACACACAATACAGTCTGGGACTTATTTCCATTGTTAAATCATGGAGGATAACACACTATACAGTCTGGGACTTATTTCCATTGTTAAATCATGGAGGATAACACACTATACAGTCTGGGACTTATTTCCATTGTTAAATCATAGAGGATAACACACAATACAGTCTGGGACTTATTTCCATTGTTAAATCATAGAGGATAACACACTATACAGTCTGGGACTTATTTCCATTGTTAAATCATGGAGGATAACACACTATACAGTCTGGGACTTATTTCCATTGTTAAATCATGGAGGATAACACACTATACAGTCTGGGACTTATTTCCACTGTTAAATCATGGAGGATAACACACTATACAGCCTGGGACTTATTTCCATTGTTAAATCATGGAGGATAACACACTATACAGTCTGGGACTTATTTCCATTGTTAAATCATGGAGGATAACACACTATACAGTCTGGGACTTATTTCCACTGTTAAATCATGGAGGATAACACACAATACAGTCTGGGACTTATTTCCATTGTTAAATCATGGAGGATAACACACAAAACAGTCTGGGACTTATTTCCATTGTTAAATCATGGAGGATAACACACTATACAGTCTGGGACTTATTTCCATTGTTAAATCATGGAGGATAACACACAATACAGTCTGGGACTTATTTCCATTGTTAAATCATGGAGGATAACACACAATACAGTCTGGGACTTATTTCCATTGTTAAATCATGGAGGATAACACACAATACAGTCTGGGACTTATTTCCATTGTTAAATCATGGAGGATAACACACAATACAGTCTGGGACTTATTTCCATTGTTAAATCATGGAGGATAACACACAATACAGTCTGGGACTTATTTCCATTGTTAAATCATGGAGGATAACACACAATACAGTCTGGGACTTATTTCCATTGTTAAATCATAGAGGATAACACACAATACAGTCTGGGACTTATTTCCATTGTTAAATCATGGAGGATAACACACTATACAGTCTGGGACTTATTTCCATTGTTAAATCATGGAGGATAACACACAATACAGTCTGGGACTTATTTCCATTGTTAAGTCATGGAGGATAACACACAATACAGTCTGGGACTTATTTCCATTGTTAAATCATGGAGGATAACACACTATACTGCCTGGCTTCCGCCTGGCTACTCCAACCTCGGCCAACAGCTCCGCCCCCCCCGTAGTTCCTCACCCAAGCCTCTCCAGGTTCTCCTTTACCCAAATCCAGATAGCAGATGTTCTGAAAGAGCTGCAAAACCTGGACCCGTACAAATCAGCTGGGCTTGATAATCTGGACCCGCTATTTCTGAAACTATCTGCCGCCATTGTCGCAACCCCTATTACCAGCCTGTTCAACCTCTCTTTCATATCGTCTGAGATCCCCAAGGATTGGAAAGCTGCCGCAGTCATCCCCCTCTTCAAAGGGGAGACACCCTGGACCCAAACTGCTATAGACCTATATCCATCCTGCCCTGCCTATCTAAGGTCTTCGAAAGCCAAGTCAACAAACAGGTCACTGACCATCTCGAATCCCACCGTACCTTCTCCGCTGTGCAATCTGGTTTCAGTCGAGCCGGTCACGGGTGCACCTCAGCCACACTCAAGGTACTAAATGATATCATAACCGCCATCGATAAAAGACAGTACTGTGCAGCCGTCTTCATCGACCTCGCCAAGGCTTTCGACTCTGTCAATCACCAAATTCTTATCGGCAGACTCAACAGCCTCGGTTTTTCGGATGACTGCCTTGCCTGGTTCACCAATTACTTTGCAGACAGAGTTCAGTGTGTCAAATCGGAGGGCATGCTGTCCGGTCCTCTGGCAGTCTCTATGGGGGTGCCACAGGGTTCAATTCTCGGGCCGACTCTTTTCTCTGTATATATCAATGATGTTGCTCTTGCTGCGGGCGATTCCCTGATCCACCTCTACGCAGACGACACCATTCTATATACTTTCGGCCCGTCATTGGACACTGTGCTATCCAACCTCCAAACGAGCTTCAATGCCATACAGCACTCCTTCCGTGGCCTCCAACTGCTCTTAAACGCGAGTAAAACCAAATGCATGCTTTTCAACCGATCGCTGCCTGCACCCGCATGCCCGACTAGCATCACCACCCTGGATGGTTCCAACCTTGAATATGTGGACATCTATAAGTACCTAGGTGTCTGGCTAGACTGCAAACTCTCCTTCCAGACTCACATCAAACATCTCCAATCAAAAATCAAATCCAGAGTCGGCTTTCTATTCCGCAACAAAGCCTCCTTCACCCACGCCACGGGACACTGCCAAGCTTACCCTAGTAAAACTGACTATCCTACCGATCCTCGACAGTCTGGGACTTATGTCATCTAAAAAATGGCTTCCAACACTCTACTCAGCAAACTGGATGCAGTCTATCACAGTGCCATCCGTTTTGTCACTAAAGGATAACACCTTATACCACCCACCACTGCGACTTGTATGCTCTAGTCGGCTGGCCCTCACTACATATTCAGTCGCCAGACCCACTGGCTCCAGGTCATCTACAAGTCCATGCTAGGTAAAGCTCCGCCTTATCTCAGTTCACTGGTCACGATGGCAACACCCATCCGTAGCACGCTTACTCCAGCAGGTGTATCTCACTGATCATCCCTAAAGCCAACACCTCATTTGGCCGCCTTTTTCCAGTACTCTGCTGCCTGTGACTGGAACGAATTGCAAAAATCGCTGAAGTTGGAGACTTTTATCTCCCTCACCAACTTCAAACATCAGCTATCCGAGCAGCTAACCGATCGCTGCAGCTGTACATAGTCTATTGGTAAATAGCTCACCCTTTTTCACCTACCTCATTCCCATACTGTTTTTATACTGTTTTTATTTATTTACTTTTCTGCTCTTTTGCACACAATATCTCTACCTGTACATGCCCATCTGATCATTTATCACTCCAGTGTTAATCTGCAAAATTGTATTATTCGCCTACCTCCTCATGCCTTTTGCACACATTGTATATAGACTGCCCATTTTTTTTCTACTGTGTTATTGACTTGCTAATTGTTTACTCCATGTGTAACTCTGTGTTGTCTGTTCACACTGCTATGCTTTATCTTGGCCAGGTCGCAGTTGCAAATGAGAACTTGTTCTCAACTAGCCTACCTGGTTAAATAAAGGTGAAATAAAAAAAAATAAAAAAAAAATACAGTCTGGGACTTATTTCCATTGTTAAATCATGGAGGACAACACACAACACAGTCTGGGACTTATTTCCATTGTTAACTCCAGGAGGATAACACACAATACAGTCTGGGACTTATTTCCACTGTTAAATCATGGAGGATAACACACTATACAGTCTGGGACTTATTTCCACTGTTAAATCATAGAGGATAACACACAAAACAGTCTGGGACTTATTTCCATTGTTAAATCATGGAGGATAACACACAATACAGTCTGGGACTTATTTCCATTGTTAAATCATGGAGGATAACACACTATACAGTCTGGGACTTATTTCCACTGTTAAATCATGGAGGATAACACACTATACAGTCTGGGACTTATTTCCACTGTTAAATCATGGAGGATAACACACAATACAGTCTGGGACTTATTTCCATTGTTAAATCATGGAGGATAACACACTATACAGTCTGGGACTTATTTCCATTGTTAAATCATGGAGGATAACACACAATACAGTCTGGGACTTATTTCCATTGTTAAATCATGGAGGATAACACACAATACAGTCTGGGACTTATTTCCATTGTTATATCATAGAGGATAACACACAATACAGTCTGGGACTTATTTCCACTGTTAAATCATGGAGGATAACACACTATACAGTCTGGGACTTATTTCCATTGTTAAATCATGGAGGATAACACACTATACAGTCTGGGACTTATTTCCATTGTTAAATCATGGAGGATAACACACTAAACAGTCTGGGACTTATTTCCACTGTTAAATCATGGAGGATAACACACTATACAGTCTGGGACTTATTTCCATTGTTAAATCATGGAGGATAACACACTATACAGTCTGGGACTTATTTCTACTGTTAAATCATGGAGGAAAACACACTATACAGTCTGGGACTTATTTCCACTGTTAAATCATGGAGGATAACACACTATACAGTCTGGGACTTATTTCCATTGTTAAATCATGGAGGATAACACACTATACAGTCTGGGACTTATTTCCATTGTTAAATCATGGAGGATAACACACTATACAGTCTGGGACTTATTTCCATTGTTAAATCATGGAGGATAACACACTATACAGTCTGGGACTTATTTCCATTGTTAAATCATGGAGGATAACACACTATACAGTCTGGGACTTATTTCCATTGTTAAATCATGGAGGATAACACACTAAACAGTCTGGGACTTATTTCCATTGTTAAATCATGGAGGATAACACACTATACAGTCTGGGACTTATTTCCATTGTTAAATCATGGAGGATAACACACTAAACAGTCTGGGACTTATTTCCACTGTTAAATCATGGAGGATAACACACTATACAGTCTGGGACTTATTTCCATTGTTAAATCATGGAGGATAACACACTATACAGTCTGGGACTTATTTCCATTGTTCCGAAATGTCCGGTGTGAGAGAGGCAGGTTGAGGTTTCCAGGGTCAGAGTAGAGCAGAAGTTGTCATATGGAGGCAGTGAAGAAAGTAGAGGACGACGGGTCAACGGGGAGGAGTGGTGAGAGTAGTAGAGATGTACCCAGTACAGAGGAATAGGACAAAAAGTGATGTTTTTCGGTTGTCAACTGTACAGCAGGGATGGAATGGAAGCCTCAGAAAATAGAGGTGGTGGTGGCAGAGGTGTTTGGGTGTCGGAGACTTGACATCAGAAGAGTTACAGGGTGGGCTAAGTGGTGGTGTCCCATCCTTTCAGGATGATGGCCTGAGGTAGGAGTAAATACTTTTATTCTAATTCTCTCCTTCTCTCTTTCTTTCTCTCTCGGAGGACCTGAGCCCTCGGACCATGCCCCAGGACTACATGACATGATGACTCCTTGCTGTCCCCAGTCCACCTGGCCATGCTGCTGCTCCAGTTTCAACTGACCTGAGCCCTAGGACCATGCCCCAGGACTACCTGACATGATGACTCCTTGCTGTCCCCAGTCCACCTGGCCGTGCTGCTGCTCCAGTTTCAACTGTTCTGCCTTATTATTATTCGACCATGCTGGTCATTTATGAACATTTGAACATCTTGGTCATGTTCTGTTATAATCTCCACCCGGCACAGCCAGAAGAGGACTGGCCACCCCACATAGCCTGGTTCCTCTCTAGGTTTCTTCCTAGGTTTTGGCCTTTCTAGGGAGTTTTTCCTAGCCACCATGCTTCTACACCTGCATTGCTTGCTGTTTGGGGTTTTAGGCTGGGTTTCTTGTACAGGACTTTCAGCTGATCTCTCTCTGATCTCTGATCTACGAAGGGCTATATAAATCAATTTGATTTGATTTGATTTAATTTGTAGAATAGCGGGGTGTTATTTATTTTATTTTATATCATTTTAAAAGTGTAGTGTGTAGTGTAGTGTAGTGTAGTGTAGTGTAGTGTAGTGTAGTGTGTAGTGTAGTGTAGTGTAGTGTGTAGTGTAGTGTAGTGTAGTGTGTAGTGTGTAGTGTGTAGTGTGTAGTGTTAGATAGTAGGGCATTTATTTAGTACATGTGTATTTTTCAAGTAAAGCATAAGGGAGTTGTATTCCTGTCTAGTAGTGTAGTGTGTAGTGTAGTGTAGTGTGTAGTGTAGTGTAGTGTGTAGTGTAAGTAAAGCATAAGGGAGTTGTATTCCAGTCTAGTAGTGTAGTGTAGTGTAGTGTAGTGTAGTGTAGTGTGTAGTGTAGTGTAGTGTAGTGTAGTGTGTAGTGTAGTGTAGTGTGTAGTGTAGTGTAGTGTGTAGTGTAGTGTGTAGTGTAGTGTAGTGTAGTGTAGTGTGTAGTGTAGTGTAGTGTGTAGTGTAGTGTAGTGTGTAGTGTAGTGTAGTGTGTAGTGTAGTGTAGTGTGTAGTGTAGTGTAGTGTGTAGTGTAGTGTAGAGTAAGTAAAGCATAAGGGAGTTGTATTCCAGTCTAGTAGTGTAGTGTGTAGTGTAGTGTAGTGTGTAGTGTAGTGTAGTGTAGTGTGTAGTGTAGTGTAGTGTAGTGTAGTGTAGTGTAGTGTGTAGTGTAGTGTAGTGTGTAGTGTAGTGTGTAGTGTAGTGTAGTGTAGTGTGTAGTGTAGTGTAGTGTAGTGTGTAGTGTAGTGTAGTGTGTAGTGTAGTGTGTAGTGTAGTGTAGTGTAGTGTGTAGTGTAGTGTAGTGTAGTGTGTAGTGTAGTGTAGTGTAGTGTGTAGTGTAGTGTAGTGTAGTGTAGTGTGTAGTGTAGTGTAGAGTAAGTAAAGCATAAGGGAGTTGTATTCCAGTCTAGTAGTGTAGTGTGTAGTGTAGTGTAGTGTAGTGTAGTGTAGTGTGTAGTGTAAGTAAAGCATAAGGGAGTTGTATTCCAGTCTAGTAGTGTAGTGTAGTGTAGTGTAGTGTGTAGTGTGTGTGTAGTGTGTAGTGTAGTGTAGTGTAGTGTAGTGTGTAGGGTAGTGTAGTGTAGTGTGTAGTGTAGTGTAGTGTAGTGTAGTGTGTAGTGTAGTGTGTAGGGTAGTGTAGTGTAGTGTGTAGTGTAGTGTGTAGGGTAGTGTAGTGTAGTGTGTAGTGTAGTGTAGTGTAGTGTAGTGTGTAGTGTAGTGTGTAGTGTAGTGTAGTGTGTAGTGTAGTGTAGTGTAGTGTAGTGTGTAGTGTAGTGTGTAGTGTAGTGTAGTGTAGTGTAGTGTAGAGTAAGTAAAGCATAAGGGAGTTGTATTCCATTCTTGTAGTGTGTAGTGTAGTGTAGTGTAGTGTGTAGTGTAGTGTAGTGTAGTGTAGTGTGTAGTGTAGTGTAGTGTAGTGTAGTGTAGTGTGTAGTGTAGTGTGTAGTGTAGTGTAGTGTAGTGTAGTGTGTAGGGTAGTGTAGTGTAGTGTGTAGTGTAGTGTGTAGTGTAGTGTGTAGTGTAGTGTAGTGTAGTGTAGTGTGTAGGGTAGTGTAGTGTAGTGTGTAGTGTAGTGTAGTGTAGTGTAGTGTGTAGTGTAGTGTGTAGTGTAGTGTGTAGTGTAGTGTGTAGTGTAGTGTAGTGTAGTGTAGTGTGTAGTGTAGTGTGTAGTGTAGTGTAGTGTAGTGTAGTGTAGTGTGTAGTGTAGTGTAGTGTGTAGTGTAGTGTAGTGTAGTGTAGTGTGTAGTGTAGTGTGTAGTGTAGTGTAGTGTAGTGTAGTGTGTAGGGTAGTGTAGTGTAGTGTGTGTAGTGTAGTGTAGTGTAGTGTGTAGTGTAGTGTGTAGGGTAGTGTAGTGTAGTGTGTAGTGTAGTGTGTAGGGTAGTGTAGTGTAGTGTGTAGTGTAGTGTAGTGTAGTGTAGTGTGTAGTGTAGTGTAGTGTAGTGTGTGTGTAGTGTAGTGTAGTGTAGTGTGTAGTGTAGTGTAGTGTAGTGTAGTGTGTAGTGTAGTGTAGTGTAGTGTAGTGTGTAGTGTAGTGTGTAGTGTAGTGTAGTGTGTAGTGTAGTGTAGTGTAGTGTAGTGTGTAGTGTAGTGTGTAGTGTAGTGTAGTGTAGTGTGTAGTGTAGTGTAGTGTAGTGTGTAGTGTAGTGTAGTGTAGTGTAGTGTAGTGTAGTGTAGTGTAGAGTAGTGTAGTGTAGTGTAGTGTAGTGTAGTGTGTAGTGTAGTGTAGTGTAGTGTAGTGTAGTGTAGTGTAGTGTAGTGTAGTGTAGTGTAGTGTAGAGTAAGTAAAGCATAAGGGAGTTGTATTCCAGTCTAGTAGTGTAGTGTAGTGTGTAGTGTAGTGTAGTGTAGTGTAGTGTGTAGTGTAGTGTAGTGTAGTGTAGTGTAGTGTAGTGTAGTGTAGTGTAGAGTAAGTAAAGCATAAGGGAGTTGTATTCCAGTCTAGTAGTGTAGTGTAGTGTGTAGTGTGTAGTGTAGTGTGTAGTGTAGTGTGTAGTGTAGTGTAGTGTGTAGTGTAGTGTAGTGTAGTGTAGTGTAGTGTAGTGTAGTGTAGTGTAGTGTGGTGTGTAGTGTAGTGTGTAGTGTAGTGTGTAGTGTGTAGTGTAGTGTGTAGTGTAGTGTAGTGTGGTGTGTAGTGTAGTGTGTAGTGTAGTGTGTAGTGTGTAGTGTAGTGTGTAGTGTAGTGTGTAGTGTAGTGTGTAGTGTAGTGTAGTGTAGTGTAGTGTAGTGTAGTGTGGTGTGTAGTGTAGTGTGTAGTGTAGTGTGTAGTGTGTAGTGTAGTGTAGTGTAGTGTGTAGTGTAGTGTAGTGTGTAGTGTAGTGTAGAGTAAGTAAAGCATAAGGGAGTTGTATTCCTGTCTAGTAGTGTAGTGTGTAGTGTGTAGTGTAGTGTGTAGTGTAGTGTAGTGTAGTGTAGTGTAGTGTAGTGTAGTGTGTAGTGTAGTGTAGTGTAGTGTAGTGTAGTGTAGTGTAGTGTAGTGTGTAGGGTAGTGTAGTGTAGTGTGTAGTGTAGTGTAGTGTAGTGTAGTGTAGTGTGTAGTGTAGTGTAGTGTAGTGTAGTGTAGTGTAGTGTGTAGTGTAGTGTAGTGTAGTGTAGTGTAGTGTGTAGGGTAGTGTAGTGTAGTGTGTAGTGTAGTGTAGTGTAGTGTAGTGTAGTGTAGTGTAGTGTAGTGTAGTGTAGTGTAGTGTAGTGTAGTGTAGTGTAGTGTGTAGTGTAGTGTAGTGTAGTGTAGTGTAGTGTGTAGTGTAGTGTAGTGTGTAGTGTAGTGTAGTGTAGTGTAGTGTGTAGTGTAGTGTAGTGTAGTGTAGTGTAGTGTGTAGGGTAGTGTAGTGTAGTGTGTAGTGTAGTGTAGAGTAAGTAAAGCATAAGGGAGTTGTATTCCAGTCTAGTAGTGTAGTGTGTAGTGTAGTGTAGTGTGTAGTGTAGTGTAGTGTAGTGTAGTGTAGTGTGTAGTGTAGTGTAGTGTGTAGTGTAGTGTGTAGTGTAAGTAAAGCATAAGGGAGTTGTATTCCAGTCTAGTAGTGTAGTGTAGAGTGTAGTGTAGTGTAGTGTAGTGTAGTGTAGTGTAGTGTAGTGTAGTGTGTAGTGTAGTGTAGTGTAGTGTGTAGTGTAGTGTAGTGTGTAGTGTAGTGTAGAGTAAGTAAAGCATAAGGGAGTTGTATTCCAGTCTAGTAGTGTAGTGTGTAGTGTAGTGTAGTGTGTAGTGTAGTGTGGTGTGTAGTGTAGTGTAGTGTGTAGTGTAGTGTGTAGTGTAGTGTAGTGTAGTGTAGTGTGTAGTGTAGTGTAGTGTGTAGTGTAGTGTAGTGTAGTGTAGTGTAGTGTAGTGTAGTGTAGTGTAGTGTGTAGTGTGTAGTGTAGTGTAGTGTGTAGTGTAGTGTAGTGTAGTGTAGTGTGTAGTGTAGTGTAGTGTGTAGTGTAGTGTAGTGTAGTGTGTAGTGTAGTGTAGTGTAGTGTAGTGTAGTGTAGTGTAGTGTAGTGTGTAGTGTAGTGTGTAGTGTAGTGTAGTGTAGTGTAGAGTAAGTAAAGCATAAGGGAGTTGTATTCCAGTCTAGTAGTGTAGTGTGTAGTGTAGTGTAGTGTGTAGTGTAGTGTAGTGTAGTGTGTAGTGTGTAGTGTAGTGTAGTGTGTAGTGTAGTGTGTAGTGTAGTGTGTAGTGTAGTGTAGTGTGTAGTGTAGTGTGTAGTGTAGTGTAGTGTAGTGTGTAGTGTAGTGTGTAGTGTAGTGTAGTGTAGTGTGTAGTGTAGTGTAGTGTAGTGTAGTGTGTAGTGTAGTGTGTGTGTAGTGTAGTGTAGTGTGTAGTGTAGTGTAGTGTAGTGTAGTGTAGTGTAGTGTGTAGTGTAGTGTGTAGTGTAGTGTAGTGTAGTGTGTAGTGTAGTGTGTAGTGTAGTGTAGTGTAGTGTGTAGTGTAGTGTTGTAGTGTAGTGTAGTGTAGAGTAAGTAAAGCATAAGGGAGTTGTATTCCAGTCTAGTAGTGTAGTGTAGTGTAGTGTAGTGTAGTGTGTAGTGTAGTGTAGTGTAGTGTAGTGTAGTGTGTAGTGTAGTGTAGTGTAGTGTGTAGTGTGTAGTGTAGTGTGTAGTGTAGTGTAGTGTAGTGTGTGTGTAGTGTAGTGTAGTGTGTAGTGTAGTGTAGTGTAGTGTAGTGTAGTGTAGTGTAGTGTAGTGTAGTGTGTAGTGTAGTGTAGTGTGTAGTGTGTAGTGTAGTGTGTAGTGTAGTGTGTAGTGTAGT
The DNA here is from genome assembly GCF_023373465.1 of Oncorhynchus keta. Classification (NCBI taxonomy): domain Eukaryota; kingdom Metazoa; phylum Chordata; class Actinopteri; order Salmoniformes; family Salmonidae; genus Oncorhynchus; species Oncorhynchus keta. Next base: position 35,682 of record NW_026278502.1, on the reverse strand, counting down.
GTAGTGTAGTGTGTAGTGTAGTGTAGTGTGTAGTGTAGTGTGTAGTGTAGTGTAGTGTAGTGTAGTGTAGTGTAGTGTGTAGTGTAGTGTAGTGTGTAGTGTAGTGTAGTGTAGTGTGTAGTGTAGTGTGTAGTGTAGTGTAGTGTAGTGTGTAGTGTAGTGTGTAGTGTAGTGTGTAGTGTAGTGTAGTGTGTAGTGTAGTGTGTAGTGTAGTGTAGTGTAGTGTAGTGTAGTGTAGTGTGTAGTGTAGTGTAGTGTGTAGTGTAGTGTAGTGTGTAGTGTAGTGTGTAGTGTAGTGTAGTGTAGTGTGTAGTGTAGTGTAGTGTGTAGTGTGTAGTGTAGTGTAGTGTAGTGTGTAGTGTAGTGTGTAGTGTAGTGTAGTGTGTAGTGTAGTGTGTAGTGTAGAGTAGTGTAGTGTAGTGTAGTGTAGTGTGTAGTGTAGTGTGTAGTGTAGTGTAGTGTAGTGTAGTGTAGTGTAGTGTAGTGTGTAGTGTAGTGTGTAGTGTAGTGTAGAGTAAGTAAAGCATAAGGGAGTTGTATTCCAGTCTAGTAGTGTAGTGTGTAGTGTGTAGTGTGGTGTGTAGTGTGGTGTGTAGTGTAGTGTGTAGTGTAGTGTAGTGTGTAGTGTAGTGTAGTGTAGTGTAGTGTAGTGTGTAGTGTAGAGTGTAGTGTAGTGTAGAGTAAGTAAAGCATAAGGGAGTTGTATTCCAGTCTAGTAGTGTAGTGTGTAGTGTAGTGTGGTGTGTAGTGTGTAGTGTGTAGTGTAGTGTGGTGTGTAGTGTAGTGTAGTGTGGTGTGTAGTGTGTAGTGTAGTGTAGTGTGGTGTGTAGTGTGTAGTGTAGTGTAGTGTGTAGTGTAGTGTAGTGTGTAGTGTAGTGTAGTGTGTAGTGTAGTGTAGTGTAGTGTAGTGTAGTGTGTAGTGTAGTGTAGTGTGTAGTGTAGTGTAGTGTGTAGTGTAGTGTAGTGTGTAGTGTAGTGTAGTGTAGTGTAGTGTGTAGTGTAGTGTAGTGTGTAGTGTAGTGTAGTGTAGTGTAGTGTAGTGTAGAGTAAGTAAAGCATAAGGGAGTTGTATTCCAGTCTAGTAGTGTAGTGTAGTGTGTAGTGTGTAGTGTAGTGTGTAGTGTGTAGTGTGTAGTGTAGTGTAGTGTGTAGTGTAGTGTAGTGTAGTGTAGTGTAGTGTGTAGTGTAGTGTAGAGTAAGTAAAGCATAAGGGAGTTGTATTCCAGTCTAGTAGGTGGCGGTAAAGCAACACATTGGAAGCCCGAATCTAAATCCGCTACTGATTTGTATTCGTCTATAAATAAATCACCTCTTATTTCTGAAAGTTGTAAAGAATTGCTATTTTCTTATGCAAGTGATCAGCCTACTGCTAAATACATGGCTACAACTCACAGTAAAGCCTGTGGGGTCCCCTACAGGATAGCTCCCACATTACATACACACTGACTGCCAAACCAGCGCACACACCAAATTTCCCCCTTTAGCTGAACATTGTGTGACGGCGGGATTCTAGAGTGACGGATGTGACGGCGGGATTCTAGAGTGACGGATGTGACGGCGGGATTCTAGAGTGACGGATGTGACGGCGGGATTCTAGAGTGACGGATGTGACGGCGGGATTCTAGAGTGACGGATGTGACGGCGGGATTCTAGAGTGACGAATGTGACGGCGGGATTCTAGAGTGACGGATGTGACGGCGGGATTCTAGAGTGACGGACGGCCCAGCTGAGCCAATGGCGGAAGACTACAGACTACACCCCAGCTGAACCAATCCAAAGATCCGATCTCCCAGGATCAACCTACTTTCTGTTTTGTATAAATTGTATTGTAACGGTTCACTCTTTCTCTTTTTCCTGCTGTTCTGTGCGAGCGAATGGGAGAGCCGTATTTACGTGTACCAGATATTCTCACTCTGAATAAACTGTCGCTTGTCGTACACATTTGACCACCTGAATCTGAATCGATCCTTAACCGGCTCACCCTTCTACATATCCTTTTATCAACAAAGTGTAAGGATCATATTCAGCCATGCTTATTGCTTGCCAACATGTTACTCCCTCTATGTTTAATATAACACACATACATATACATGAATAATTCATTTCGGTGAAGTTTGTTCTTTAGAAACGATTTAACTCGAGCCACAAAACGAAGGAAATGACAACATTGTACCGGAACCCCTCTTCATCCCGGTGTCAGTTCAGCCTACCTTAGACCGGGGCCGTTAAACCTCGACAAGACGTAATGAGAGGCTTTCGAGGAGCTGCTTCACTCACGTCGCTGTTGGTGAGCAGAACAACATTGTGTTTCAGTGTATTTCATTATATAACCATCTAACGTTGCCGATATACAGGTTCGGTTATGCCTTGTGTAGTTACTGTATCAAGATAAATGACCTTTTCTTTGATGCATTTCAAAACCAAACCTCAGTCCTGGAGACCGACTGGGTGCTTTCGTTCCAGCCAAGCATTATTACTCATCAACTATCTCTGCTTTCTGCACCTTCAGTCTTTACATGCATTTGATTCACGCTTAGTGCTGGGCTGGAATAAAAACATGCTCTCCCAGTTGCTCTCCAGAGGAGAGGATTTGGAGAATCTGCAGACGCCTAAACTAGTTTACTACTTTGGTTCAGAGACCTCTCTTTTGTTGCTGAAGTTGTACAACAACATGAGTACAGCTAGTTATCAGCTAGTTATCAGCTAGTTATCAGCAACTAGAAGCAGCTAGTTATCAGCTAGTTATCTGCAACTGAAAGCAGCTAGTTATCAGCAACTAGAAGCAGCTAGTTATCAGCTAGTTATCTGCAACTGAAAGCAGCTAGTTATCAGCAACTAGAAGCAGCTAGTTATCAGCAACTAGAAGCAGCTAGTTATCAGCAGCAACTGAAAGCAGCTAGTTATCAGCAACTGAAAGCAGCTAGTTATCAGCTAGTTATCAGCAACTAGAAAGCAGCTAGTTATCAGCTAGTTATCAGCAACTAGAAGCAGCTAGTTATCAGCAACTAGAAGCAGCTAGTTATCAGCAACTGAAAGCAGCTAGTTATCAGCAACTGAAAGCAGCTAGTTATCAGCTAGTTATCAGCAACTAGAAGCAGCTAGTTATCAGCTAGTTATCAGCAACTGAAAGCAGCTAGTTATCAGCAACTGAAAGCAGCTAGTTATCAGCTAGTTATCAGCAACTGAAAGCAGCTAGTTATTGTTTTGAGGCTATACAGGATTGTTTTGTATTTTACATTTATTATAAACTTAAATGGATGTGACTGGGAAAAGCTCAAACCCAGTCTATTCACCCACTGGTTCATTCAGCTGCAAAGACAAAGCGTGATTACACAACATGTATTTATAACCTCCTACGAGGCGGGTCAACTCCTAACACAATGCATCTCTGTTGCGAGGGAGGAACTGAATTGTAGGCCGTCGTTGAAAATAAGAATTTGTTCTTAACTGACTTGCCTTGGTAAAAAAAAAGGTTTTAAAAGTCACGACCCTGTGCTGGAACCTTTGTGGGCCCCCCCTGAGAGAGGACTGTAGTAGGAGGGTTGTTGGGGTGGGCCCCTCTGTGTGAGAGAGGACTGTAGTAGGAGGGTTGTTGGGGTGGGCCCCTCTGTGTGAGAGAGGACTGTAGTAGGGAGGTCGTTGGGGTGGGCCCCTCTGTGTGAGAGAGGACTGTAGTAGGAGGGTGGGGGGTGGTGGGCCCCCCCCTGAGAGAGGACTGTAGTAGGAGGGTCGTTGGGGTGGGCCCCTCTGTGTGAGATAGGACTGTAGTAGGGGGATCGTTGGGGTGGGCCCCTCTGTGTGAGAGAGGACTGTAGTAGGAGGATCGTTGGGGTGGGCCCCTCTGTGTGAGAGAGGACTGTAGTAGGAGGGTCGTTGGGGTGGGCCCCTCTGTGTGAGAGAGGACTGTAGTAGGGGATCGTTGGGGTGGGCCCCTCTGTGTGAGAGAGGACTGTAGTAGGAGGATCGTTGGGGTGGGCCCCTCTGTGTGAGAGAGGACTGTAGTAGGAGGGTCGTTGGGGTGGGCCCCTCTGTGTGAGAGAGGACTGTAGTAGGGGGGTCGTTGGGGTGGGCCCCTCTGTGTGAGAGAGGACTGTAGTAGGAGGGTCGTTGGGGTGGGGGGCCCCCTGAGAGAGGACTGTAGTAGGAGGGTCGTTGGGGTGGGCCCCTCTGTGTGAGAGAGGACTGTAGTAGGAGGGTCGTTGGGGTGGGCCCCTCTGTGTGAGAGAGGACTGCAGTAGGAGGGTCGTTGGGGTGGGCCCCTCTGTGTGAGATAGGACTGTAGTAGGGGATCGTTGGGGTGGGCCCCTCTGTGTGAGAGAGGACTGTAGTAGGAGGGTCGTTGGGGTGGGCCCATCTGTGTGAGAGAGGACTGTAGTAGGGGGATCGTTGGGGTGGGCCCCTCTGTGTGAGAGAGGACTGTAGTAGGGAGGTCGTTGGGGTGGGCCCCTCTGTGTGAGAGAGGACTGTAGTAGGAGGGTCGTTGGGGTGGGGTGGGGGGCCCCTGAGAGAGGACTGTAGTAGGAGGGTCGTTGGGGTGGGCCCCTCTGTGAGAGAGGACTGTAGTAGGAGGGTCGTTGGGGTGGGCCCATCTGTGTGAGAGAGGACTGTAGTAGGGGTATCGTTGGGGTGGGCCCCTCTGTGTGAGAGAGGACTGTAGTAGGGAGGTCGTTGGGGTGGGCCCCTCTGTGTGAGAGAGGACTGTAGTAGGAGGGTGGGGGGGGTGGGCCCCCCCTGAGAGAGGACTGTAGTAGGAGGGTCGTTGGGGTGGGCCCCTCTGTGTGAGAGGACTGTAGTAGGAGGGTCGTTGGGGTGGGCCCCTCTGTGTGAGAGAGGACTGTAGTAGGAGGGTCGTTGGGGTGGGCCCCTCTGTGTGAGAGAGGACTGTAGTAGGGGGATCGTTGGGGTGGGCCCCTCTGTGTGAGAGAGGACTGTAGTAGGGGGATCGTTGGGGTGGGCCCCTCTGTGTGAGAGAGGACTGTAGTAGGAGGATCGTTGGGGTGGGCCCCTCTGTGTGAGAGAGGACTGTAGTAGGAGGGTCGTTGGGGTGGGCCCCTCTGTGTGAGAGACGACTGTAGTAGGAGGGTCGTTGGGGTGGGCCCCTCTGTGTGAGAGAGGACTGTAGTAGGGGGATCGTTGGGGTGGGCCCCCCCTGAGAGAGGACTGTAGTAGGAGGGTCGTTGGGGTGGGCCCCTCTGTGTGAGAGAGGACTGTAGTAGGAGGATCGTTGGGGTGGGCCCCTCTGTGTGAGAGAGGACTGTAGTAGGAGGATCGTTGGGGTGGGCCCCTCTGTGTGAGAGAGGACTGTAGTAGGAGGATCGTTGGGGTGGGCCCCTCTGTGTGAGAGAGGACTGTAGTAGGGGGATCGTTGGGGTGGGCCCCTCTGTGTGAGAGAGGACTGTAGTAGGAGGGTCGTTGGGGTGGGCCCCTCTGTGTGAGAGAGGACTGTAGTAGGAGGGTCGTTGGGGTGGGCCCCTCTGTGTGAGAGAGGACTGTAGTAGGAGGGTCGTTGGGGTGGGCCCCTCTGTGTGAGAGAGGACTGTAGTAGGAGGGTCGTTGGGGTGGGCCCCTCTGTGTGAGAGAGGACTGTAGTAGGGGGATCGTTGGGGTGGGCCCCTCTGTGTGAGAGAGGACTGTAGTAGGAGGGTCGTTGGGGTGGGCCCCTCTGTGTGAGAGAGGACTGTAGTAGGGGGATCGTTGGGGTGGGCCCCTCTGTGTGAGAGAGGACTGTAGTAGGAGGATCGTTGGGGTGGGCCCCTCTGTGTGAGAGAGGACTGTAGTAGGAGGATCGTTGGGGTGGACCCCTCTGTGTGAGATAGGACTGTAGTAGGAGGGTCGTTGGGGTGGGCCCCTCTGTGTGAGAGAGGACTGTAGTAGGAGGGTCGTTGGGGTGGGCCCCTCTGTGTGAGAGAGGACTGTAGTAGGGGGATCGTTGGGGTGGGCCCCTCTGTGTGAGAGAGGACTGTAGTAGGAGGATCGTTGGGGTGGGCCCCTCTGTGTGAGAGAGGACTGTAGTAGGAGGGTCGTTGGGGTGGGCCCCTCTGTGTGAGAGAGGACTGTAGTAGGAGGGTCGTTGGGGTGGGCCCCTCTGTGTGAGAGAGGACTGTAGTAGGAGGATCGTTGGGGTGGGCCCCTCTGTGTGAGAGAGGACTGTAGTAGGAGGATCGTTGGGGTGGGCCCCTCTGTGTGAGAGAGGACTGTAGTAGGAGGGTCGTTGGGGTGGGCCCCTCTGTGTGAGAGAGGGTCTATCCACCCCTTGTCTGACTCAGTAACTTTCCATACAGCCAGTTCTCTATCCACCCCTTGTCTTACTCAGTAACTTTCCATACAGCCAGTTCTCTATCCACCCCTTGTCTGACTCAGTAACTTTCCATACAGCCAGTTCTCTATCCACCCCTGTCTGACCCAGTAACTTTCCATACAGCCAGTTCTCTATCCACCCTTCCCCTTGTCTGACCCAGTAACTTTCCATACAGCCAGTTCTCTATCCACTCCTCCCCTTGTCTGACTCAGTAACTTTCCATACAGCCAGTTCTCTATCCACCCTTCCCCATGTCTGACTCAGTAACTTTCCATACAGCCAGTTCTCTATCCACCCTTCCCCATGTCTGACTCAGTAACTTTCCATACAGCCAGTTCTCTATCCACCATTCCCCTTGTCTGACTCAGTAACTTTCCATACAGCCAGTTCTCTATCCACCCCTTGTCTGACTTAGTATCTTTCCATACAGCCAGTTCTCTATCCACCCCTTGTCTTACTCAGTAACTTTCCATACAGCCAGTTCTCTATCCACCCTTCCCCTTGTCTGACTCAGTAACTTTCCATACAGCCAGTTCTCTATCCACCCCTTGTCTGACTCAGTAACTTTCCATACAGCCAGTTCTCTATCCACCCCCTGTCTGACCCAGTAACTTTCCATACAGCCAGTTCTCTATCCACCCTTCCCCTTGTCTGACTCAGTATCTTTCCATACAGCCAGTTCTCTATCCACCCCTTGTCTGACTCAGTAACTTTCCATACAGCCAGTTCTCTATCCACCCTTCCCCTTGTCTGACTCAGTAACTTTCCATACAGCCAGTTCTCTATCCACCCTTCCCCTTGTCTGACTCAGTAACTTTCCATACAGCCAGTTCTCTATCCACCCTTCCCCTTGTCTGACTCAGTAACTTTCCATACAGCCAGTTCTCTATCCACCCTTCCCCTTGTCTGACTCAGTAACTTTCCATACAGCCAGTTCTCTATCCACCCTTCCCCTTGTCTGACTCAGTAACTTTCCATACAGCCAGTTCTCTATCCTTCCCCTTGTCTGACTCAGTATCTTTCCATACAGCCAGTTCTCTATCCACCCCATGTCTGACTCAGTAACTTTCCATACAGCCAGTTCTCTATCCACCCCTTGTCTGACTCAGTATCTTTCCATACAGCCAGTTCTCTATCCACCCCTTGTCTGACTCAGTATCTTTCCATACAGCCAGTTCTCTATCCACCCTTCCCCTTGTCTGACTCAGTATCTTTCCATACAGCCAGTTCTCTATCCACCCTTTCCCTTGTCTGACTCAGTATCTTTCCATACAGCCAGTTCTCTATCCACCCTTCCCCTTGTCTGACTCAGTATCTTTCCATACAGCCAGTTCTCTATCCACCCTTCCCCTTGTCTGACTCAGTAACTTTCCATACAGCCAGTTCTCTATCCACCCTTCCCCTTGTCTGACTCAGTATCTTTCCATACAGCCAGTTCTCTATCCACCCCATGTCTGACTCAGTAACTTTCCATACAGCCAGTTCTCTATCCACCCCTTGTCTGACTCAGTATCTTTCCATACAGCCAGTTCTCTATCCACCCCATGTCTGACTCAGTAACTTTCCATACAGCCAGTTCTCTATCCACCCTTCCCCTTGTCTGACTCAGTATCTTTCCATACAGCCAGTTCTCTATCCACCCCTTGTCTGACTCAGTATCTTTCCATACAGCCAGTTCTCTATCCACCCTTCCCCTTGTCTGACTCAGTATCTTTCCATACAGCCAGTTCTCTATCCACCCTTTCCCTTGTCTGACTCAGTATCTTTCCATACAGCCAGTTCTCTATCCACCCTTCCCCTTGTCTGACTCAGTATCTTTCCATACAGCCAGTTCTCTATCCACCCTTCCCCTTGTCTGACTCAGTAACTTTCCATACAGCCAGTTCTCTATCCCCCCTTCCCCTTGTCTGACTCAGTATCTTTCCATACAGCCAGTTCTCTATCCACCCTTCCCCTTGTCTGACTCAGTAACTTTCCATACAGCCAGTTCTCTATCCACCCTTCCCCTTGTCTGACTCAGTAACTTTCCATACAGCCAGTTCTCTATCCACCCTTCCCCTTGTCTGACTCAGTAACTTTCCATACAGCCAGTTCTCTATCCTTCCCCTTGTCTGACTCAGTATCTTTCCATACAGCCAGTTCTCTATCCACCCCATGTCTGACTCAGTAACTTTCCATACAGCCAGTTCTCTATCCACCCCTTGTCTGACTCAGTATCTTTCCATACAGCCAGTTCTCTATCCACCCCTTGTCTGACTCAGTATCTTTCCATACAGCCAGTTCTCTATCCACCCTTCCCCTTGTCTGACTCAGTATCTTTCCATACAGCCAGTTCTCTATCCACCCTTTCCCTTGTCTGACTCAGTATCTTTCCATACAGCCAGTTCTCTATCCACCCTTCCCCTTGTCTGACTCAGTAACTTTCCATACAGCCAGTTCTCTATCCACCCTTCCCCTTGTCTGACTCAGTAACTTTCCATACAGCCAGTTCTCTATCCACCCTTCCCCTTGTCTGACTCAGTATCTTTCCATACAGCCAGTTCTCTATCCACCCCATGTCTGACTCAGTAACTTTCCATACAGCCAGTTCTCTATCCACCCCTTGTCTGACTCAGTATCTTTCCATACAGCCAGTTCTCTATCCACCCCATGTCTGACTCAGTAACTTTCCATACAGCCAGTTCTCTATCCACCCCTTGTCTGACTCAGTATCTTTCCATACAGCCAGTTCTCTATCCACCCCTTGTCTGACTCAGTATCTTTCCATACAGCCAGTTCTCTATCCACCCTTCCCGTCTGACTCAGTATCTTTCCATACAGCCAGTTCTCTATCCACCCTTTCCCTTGTCTGACTCAGTATCTTTCCATACAGCCAGTTCTCTATCCACCCTTCCCCTTGTCTGACTCAGTAACTTTCCATACAGCCAGTTCTCTATCCACCCTTCCCCTTGTCTGACTCAGTAACTTTCCATACAGCCAGTTCTCTATCCACCCTTCCCCTTGTCTGACTCAGTATCTTTCCATACAGCCAGTTCTCTATCCACCCCATGTCTGACTCAGTAACTTTCCATACAGCCAGTTCTCTATCCACCCCTTGTCTGACTCAGTATCTTTCCATACAGCCAGTTCTCTATCCACCCCTTGTCTGACTCAGTAACTTTCCATACAGCCAGTTCTCTATACACCCTTCCCCTTGTCTGACTCAGTAACTTTCCATACAGCCAGTTCTCTATCCACCCTTTCCCTTGTCTGACTCAGTATCTTTCCATACAGCCAGTTCTCTATACACCCTTCCCCTTGTCTGACTCAGTAACTTTCCATACAGCCAGTTCTCTATCCACCCTTTCCCTTGTCTGACTCAGTATCTTTCCATACAGCCAGTTCTCTATCCATTCCCCAACACATACATTACTTTTACATGTGAATGAATCAATGTTGTTATTTGATTTGAACCCTTAGTTCTAGTATGGTAACATGAATTAGTATATTTCATGCTGGAATCCAACAGAGTAAAACCAGGTTATATTTACATTTCCGCTGGGGCCCGACAGTTGAACTATGGTCATGAGGCATTCATAAGTTCCAGTATATTCTTCACGAATCAATAGGTACACGTCACAGGAGGCTCCTTCACTGGGGAGAACGGGCTCATAGTAACAGCTGAAACGGAATGGTATCAAATCACGTGGTTCTCATGTGTTTAGTTTCCATTCCATCCACTCCATTCCATCCACTCCATTCCATCCACTCCATTCCATCCACTCCATTCCATCCACTCCATTCCGGCCACTCCATTCCATCCACTCCATTCCGGCCACTCCATTCCATCCACTCCATTCCATCCACTCCATTCCATCCACTCCATTCCATCCACTCCATTCCATCCACTCCATTCCGGCCACTCCATTCCATCCACTCCATTCCATCCACTCCATTCCATCCACTCCATTCCATCCACTCCATTCCGGCCACTCCATTCCATCCACTCCATTCCATCCACTCCATTCCATCCACTCCATTCCATCCACTCCATTCCATCCACTCCATTCCATCCACTCCATTCCATCCACTCCATTCCATCCACTCCATTCCATCCACTCCATTCCATCCACTCCATCCACTCCATTCCATCCACTCCATTCCATCCACTCCATTCCATCCACTCCATTCCGGCCACTCCATTCCATCCACTCCATTCCATCCACTCCATTCCATCCACTCCATTCCATCCACTCCATTCCATCCACTCCATTCCGGCCACTCCATTCCATCCACTCCATTCCATCCACTCCATTCCATCCACTCCATTCCATCCACTCCATTCCATTCCATCCACTCCATTCCATCCACTCCATTCCATCCACTCCATTCCGGCCACTCCATTCCGGCCACTCCATTCCATCCACTCCATTCCATCCACTCCATTCCATCCACTCCATTCCATCCACTCCATCCACTCCATTCCACCCACTCCATTCCATCTACTCCATTCCACCCACTCCATTCCATCTACTCCATTCCATCCACTCCATTCCGGCCACTCCATTCCGGCCACTCCATTCCGGCCACTCCATTCCATCCACTCCATTCCATCCACTCCATTCCAGCCACTCCATTCCATCCACTCCATTCCATCCACTCCATTCCATCCACTCCATTCCGGCCACTCCATTCCATCCACTCCATTCACTCCATTCCGGCCACTCCATTCCGGCCACTCCATTCCCACTCCATTCCGGCCACTCCACTCCATTCCATCCACTCCATTCCATCCACTCCATTCCATCCACTCCATTCCATCCACTCCATTCCGGCCACTCCATTCCATCCATTCCGGCCATTACTATGAGCCCGTTCTCCATTCAGCAGCCTCCGGGTGTATCGACTGCAGGTTGTCCAGTTAACTGTGAGATAAACTAAGTGTTCTGTCCCGTTTCCAGATCTACGTCCCTCCGGTCCAGATGACTTATATCTTTGTCTATGGGACTCTGAAGAAGGGTCAGCCCAACTACTTCCGGATGCTGCCGGACCAGGGGAACGGGAAGGCAGAGCTCTGTGGTCACGCCCGCACCGTAGATGGCTACCCGCTGGTGATCGCTGGGAAGTACAACATCCCGTACCTGCTGAACCGTCCCGGGGAGGGCCACAGGATCCAGGGGGAGGTGTACCGGGTGGATGACACCATGCTGAGCTTCCTAGACGCCTTCGAGAGCTGCCCCACCATGTACCAACGCACCTCCGTTCAGATAGAGTTGGAGGACTGGAAGGTGGAGGGGAGAGAGAGGAGCCCAGGCAGCATGATGGAGGCCTTCTTCTACAGCACCACCTCCTACCAGCCTGCCTGGCTCAAACACACCTTCCATGAGAACTACGACGCCTACGGAGACCATGGCTTGGTGTACATCGACAGGAAGGACAGAGAGATCCACTGAAGGATCTGTAGCCTGGGTGCCATCATGCCACTCCTTGTTATGATAACAGCAGCAGGTCTGGGACCTGGCTAGAGGATAGATAGGCTGCTACACAGGATAGCTTTTTAGACTTGGTACTGTTGTTTTTACTGTCCAGGGATGTAAACTGCTGAGGGCCCTAAAAGGAGACACGTTGTTGTTGCACTGAAACATGGAATAAATCCCTGCTCGGGGAAGTGCAGGTTTTAACTAATTAAACAACAGAATATCATCTACATGATCAGTCTCTGTGTGTAAAATAACCAGTGGTTCATGTGAACCGAACTCTCAGCTAAAACAATCCAATGTTATTTGTTGACTAAACTTTACTGCAAATGACACTCAAGTCTTGAGAAAAAACAATACACTAATATTGCAGTTAGCCATGACAGCCTTTATGATAGAACGCTTGTTACCACGACAGCCTTTATAATAGAACGCTTGTTACCACGACAGCCTTTATAATAGAACGCTTGTTACCACGACAGCCTTTATAATAGAACGCTTGTTACCACGACAGCCTTTATAATAGAACGCTTGTTACCACGACAGCCTTTATAATAGAACGCTTGTTACCACGACAGCCTTTATAATAGAACGCTTGTTACCACGACAGCCTTTATAATAGAACGCCTGTGACCACGACAGCCTTTATAATAGAACGCTTGTTACCACGACAGCCTTTATATATAGAACGCTTGTTACCACGACAGCCTTTATAATAGAACGCTTGTTACCACGACAGCCTTTATAATAGAACGCTTGTTACCACGACAGCCTTTATAATAGAACGCTTGTTACCACGACAGCCTTTATAATAGAACGCTTGTTACCACGACAGCCTTTATAATAGAACGCTTGTTACCACGACAGCCTTTATAATAGAACGCTTGTTACCACGACAGCCTTTATAATAGAACGCTTGTTACCACGACAGCCTTTATAATAGAACGCTTGTTACCACGACAGCCTTTATAATAGAACGCTTGTTACCACGACAGCCTTTATAATAGAACGCTTGTTACCACGACAGCCTTTATAATAGAACGCTTGTTACCACGACAGCCTTTATAATAGAACGCTTGTTACCACGACAGCCTTTATAATAGAACGCTTGTTACCACGACAGCCTTTATAATAGAACGCTTGTTACCACGACAGCCTTTATAATAGAACGCTTGTTACCACGACAGCCTTTATAATAGAACGCTTGTTACCACGACAGCCTTTATAATAGAACGCTTGTTACCACGACAGCCTTTATAATAGAACGCTTGTTACCACGACAGCCTTTATAATAGAACGCTTGTTACCACGACAGCCTTTATAATAGAACGCTTGTTACAGCAGCTTTATAATAGAACGCTTGTTACCACGACAGCCTTTATAATAGAACGCTTGTTACCACGACAGCCTTTATAATAGAACGCTTGTTACCACGACAGCCTTTATAATAGAACGCTTGTTACCACGACAGCCTTTATAATAGAACGCTTGTTACCACGACAGCCTTTATAATAGAACGCTTGTTACCACGACAGCCTTTATAATAGAACGCTTGTTACCACGACAGCCTTTATAATAGAACGCTTGTTACCACGACAGCCTTTATAATAGAACGCTTGTTACCACGACAGCCTTTATAATAGAACGCTTGTTACCACGACAGCCTTTATAATAGAACGCTTGTTACCACGACAGCCTTTATAATAGAACGCTTGTTACCACGACAGCCTTTATAATAGAACGCTTGTTACCACGACAGCCTTTATAATAGAACGCTTGTTACCACGACAGCCTTTATAATAGAACGCTTGTTACCACGACAGCCTTTATAATAGAACGCTTGTTACCACGACAGCCTTTATAATAGAACGCTTGTTACCACGACAGCCTTTATAATAGAACGCTTGTTACCACGACAGCCTTTATAATAGAACGCTTGTTACCACGACAGCCTTTATAATAGAACGCTTGTTACCACGACAGCCTTTATAATAGAACGCTTGTTACCACGACAGCCTTTATAATAGAACGCTTGTTACCACGACAGCCTTTATAATAGAACGCTTGTTACCACGACAGCCTTTATAATAGAACGCTTGTTACCACGACAGCCTTTATAATAGAACGCTTGTTACCACGACAGCCTTTATAATAGAACGCTTGTTACCACGACAGCCTTTATAATAGAACGCTTGTTACCACGACAGCCTTTATAATAGAACGCTTGTTACCACGACAGCCTTTATAATAGAACGCTTGTTACCACGACAGCCTTTATAATAGAACGCTTGTTACCACGACAGCCTTTATAATAGAACGCTTGTTACCACGACAGCCTTTATAATAGAACGCTTGTTACCACGACAGCCTTTATAATAGAACGCCTGTGACCACGACAGCCTTTATAATAGAACGCTTGTTACCACGACAGCCTTTATAATAGAACGCCTGTGACCACACATCTAAATATTGCACTTGGGGGGGGGAGGAAAAACATGTTAAAGTATAAATTGAATGAAACAGTCATTCTATTTCTGCCCTGTTATAGTGGCCACTATAGTAGACATGGATCAAGTGCACAAGGCTACATGTGAGCAAAAATAACATTCACTGAATTAAAACACTCCAGTGTTACTGTCAAGTTCAACACTAAAACAACAATGTCTTTGGGCCACACGTTATTACATTGTACACTTCCTGCCTGTGGACATGTGTTCTGCAATGTGTCAGCAGCAGAGAGGAGGGAACGGGTGGTTTCTTTCACCTCTATAGAGGCATCCATCTTAAGCCCAGCTACACCTCATCCCTGAATCCACCTGTTTAACAAGCAACGCCTCATCCTCTTAACCTGACAATGAAACCCAATACTGTAGAGAGAGAACATTAGTTAACGTTTCACACATTGCCAGGGTCCAGTAAGCAACTGTGTTATAACTCGAGGAACGGCAAGGAGTCGTATACCAGTTAATACTATAGCGAATCGGTTAGGTTACTAATGTCGGCTAGCGTCAGCTGTCTGTTGGAACGTTAGCTAGCTAGCGTCAGCTGTCTGATGTTGTAACGTTAGCTAGCTAGCGTCAGCTGTCTGACGTTGTAACGTTAGCTAGCATCAGCTGTCTGTTGTAACGTTAGCTAGCTAGCGTCAGCTGTCTGTTGTAACGTTAGCTAGCTAGCGTCAGCTGTCTGATGGAACGTTAGCTAGCTAGCGTCAGCTGTCTGATGGAACGTTAGCTAGCTAGCGTCAGCTGTCTGATGGAACGTTAGCTAGCTAGCGTCAGCTGTCTGACGTTGTAACGTTAGCTAGCTAGCGTCAGCTGTCTGATGGAACGTTAGCTAGCTAGTGTCTGATGGAACGTTAGCTAGCTAGCGTTCAGCTGTCTGTTGTAACGTTAGCTAGCTAGCGTCAGCTGTCTGATGGAACGTTAGCTAGCTAGCGTCAGCTGTCTGTTGTAACGTTAGCTAGCTAGCGTCAGCTGTCTGATGGAACGTTAGCTAGCTAGCGTCAGCTGTCTGATGGAACGTTAGCTAGCTAGCGTCAGCTGTCTGATGGAACGTTAGCTAGCTAGCGTCAGCTGTCTGATGGAACGTTAGCTAGCTAGCGTCAGCTGTCTGATGGAACGTTAGCTAGCTAGCGTCAGCTGTCTGATGGAACGTTAGCTAGCTAGCGTTCAGCTGTCTGTTGTAACGTTAGCTAGCTAGCGTCAGCTGTCTGATGGAACGTTAGCTAGCTAGCGTCAGCTGTCTGATGGAACGTTAGCTAGCTAGCGTCAGCTGTCTGACGTTGTAACGTTAGCTAGCTAGCGTCAGCTGTCTGATGGAACGTTAGCTAGCTAGTGTCTGATGGAACGTTAGCTAGCTAGCGTTCAGCTGTCTGTTGTAACGTTAGCTAGCTAGCGTCAGCTGTCTGATGGAACGTTAGCTAGCTAGCGTCAGCTGTCTGTTGTAACGTTAGCTAGCTAGCGTCAGCTGTCTGATGGAACGTTAGCTAGCTAGCGTCAGCTGTCTGATGGAACGTTAGCTAGCTAGCGTCAGCTGTCTGATGGAACGTTAGCTAGCTAGCGTCAGCTGTCTGACGTTGTAACGTTAGCTAGCTAGCGTCAGCTGTCTGATGGAACGTTAGCTAGCTAGCGTCAGCTGTCTGATGGAACGTTAGCTAGCTAGCGTTCAGCTGTCTGTTGTAACGTTAGCTAGCTAGCGTCAGCTGTCTGTTGAACGTTAGCTAGCTAGCGTCAGCTGTCTGTTGGAACGTTCGTTAGCTAGCTAGCGTCAGCTGTCTGTTGGAACGTTCGTTAGCTAGCTAGCGTCAGCTGTCTGACGGAACGTTAGCTAGCTAGCGTCAGCTGTCAGTTGTAACGTTAGCTAGCTAGCGTCAGCGGTCTGATGTAAAGCTAGCTAGCTAGCATCAGCTGTCTGATGTAACGTTAGCTAGCTAGCATCAGCTGTCTGACTTTATTAGCAGCTAATTTTCACACCATGAACTCAATTATTTGATCAGGTAAATTGGCTAGCTAACGAGTACTTGTCCCACCACACTTTCTCCCTCACCTCAAGTAGTCCTATCTACCGTACTGTACTGGGACCTGTTATGCTAACAGAACATTAGCTAGAGAGCACTTTAGACTGTACGTGTTGGGACCTGTTATGCTAACAGAACATTAGCTAGAGAGCACTTTAGACTGTTCGTGTTGGGACCTGTAAAAATCACTACAATTATACATTCCTCTATGAAGCTAAACTGTCTGATCACTGTAGTGAGTGATCACCTGCTGCAGGACATGTCTGATCACTGTAGTGAGTGATCACCTGCTGCAGGACATGTCTGATCACTGTAGTGAGTGATCACCTGCTGCAGGACATGTCTGATCACTGTAGTGAGTGATCACCTGCTGCAGGACATGTCTGATCACTGTAGTGAGTGATCACCTGCTGCAGGACATGTCTGATCACTGTAGTGAGTGATCACCTGCTGACTATGTTGAGACCATTAGTGAGACAGGACATGACTATGTTGAGACCATTAGTGAGACAGGACATGACTATGTTGTTGAGACCATTAGTGGACAGGACATGACTATGTTGTTGAGACCATTAGTGAGACAGGACATGACTATGTTGTTGAGACCATTAGTGGGACAGGACATGACTGTTGTTGAGACCATTAGTGACACATGACTATGTTGTTGAGACCATTAGTGGGACAGGACATGACTATGTTGTTGAGACCATTAGTGAGACAGGACATGACTATGTTGTTGAGACCATTAGTGAGACAGGACATGACTATGTTGTTGAGACCATTAGTGAGACAGGACATGACTATGTTGTTGAGACCATTAGTGAGACAGGACATGACTATGTTGTTGAGACCATTAGTGAGACAGGACATGACTATGTTGTTGAGACCATTAGTGGGACAGGACATGACTATGTTGTTGAGACCATTAGTGGGACAGGACATGACTATGTTGTTGAGACCATTAGTGGGACAGGACATGACTATGTTGTTGAGACCATTAGTGGGACAGGACATGACTATGTTGTTGAGACCATTAGTGGGACAGGACATGACTATGTTGTTGAGACCATTAGTGGGACAGGACATGACTATGACTTGTTGAGACCATTAGTGGGACAGGACATGACTATGTTGTTGAGACCATTAGTGAGACAGGACATGACTATGTTGTTGAGACCATTAGTGAGACAGGACATGACTATGTTGTTGAGACCATTAGTGAGACAGGACATGACTATGTTGTTGAGACCATTAGTGAGACAGGACATGACTATATTGAGACCATTAGTGAGACCATGACTATGTTGTTGAGACCATTAGTGAGACACATGACTATGTTGTTGAGACCATTAGTGAGACAGGACATGACTATGTTGTTGAGACCATTAGTGAGACATTAGGACATGACTATGTTGTTGAGACCATTAGTGAGACAGGACATGACTATGTTGTTGAGACCATTAGTGAGGACATGACTATGTTGTTGAGACCATTAGACTATGACTATGTTGTTGAGACCATTAGTGAGACAGGACATGACTATGTTGTTGAGACCATTAGTGAGACAGGACATGACTATGTTGTTGAGACCATTAGTGAGACAGGACATGACTATGTTGTTGAGACAGGACATGACTATGTTGTTGAGACCATTAGTGAGACAGGACATGACTATGTTGTTGAGACCATTAGTGAGACAGGACATGACTATGTTGTTGAGACCATTAGTGAGACAGGACATGACTATGTTGTTGAGACCATTAGTGAGACAGGACATGACTATGTTGTTGAGACCATTAGTGAGACAGGACATGACTATGTTGTTGAGACCATTAGTGAGACAGGACATGACTATGTTGTTGAGACCATTAGTGAGACAGGACATGACTATGTTGTTGAGACCATTAGTGAGACAGGACATGACTATGTTGTTGAGACCATTAGTGAGACAGGACATGACTATGTTGTTGAGACCATTAGTGAGACAGGACATGACTATGTTGTTGAGACCATTAGTGAGACAGGACATGACTGTTGTTGAGACCATTAGTGAGACAGGACATGACTATGTTGTTGAGACCATTAGTGAGACAGGACATGACTATGTTGTTGAGACCATTAGTGAGACAGGACATGACTATGTTGTTGAGACCATTAGTGAGACAGGACATGACTATGTTGTTGAGACCATTAGTGAGACAGGACATGACTATGTTGTTGAGACCATTAGTGAGACAGGACATGACTATGTTGTTGAGACCATTAGTGAGACAGGACATGACTATGTTGTTGAGACCATTAGTGAGACAGGACATGACTATGTTGTTGAGACCATTAGTGGACAGGACATGACTATGTTGTTGAGACCATTAGTGAGGACAGGACATGACTATGTTGTTGAGACCATTAGTGAGACAGGACATGACTATGTTGTTGAGACCATTAGTGAGACAGGACATGACTATGTTGTTGAGACCATTAGTGAGACAGGACATGACTATGTTGTTGAGACCATTAGTGGGACAGGACATGACTATGTTGTTGAGACCATTAGTGACAGGACATGACTATGTTGTTGAGACCATTAGTGGAGACAGGACATGACTATGTTGTTGAGACCATTAGTGAGACAGGACATGACTATGTTGTTGAGACCATTAGTGAGACAGGACATGACTATGTTGTTGAGACCATTAGTGAGACAGGACATGACTATGTTGTTGAGACCATTAGTGGGACAGGACATGACTATGTTGTTGAGACCATTAGTGAGACAGGACATGACTATGTTGTTGAGACCATTAGTGACAGGACATGACTATGTTGTTGAGACCATTAGTGGGACAGGACATGACTATGTTGTTGAGACCATTAGTGGTTGACAGGACAGGACATGACTATGTTGTTGAGACCATTAGTGAGACAGGACATGACTATGTTGTTGAGACCATTAGTGAGACAGGACATGACTATGTTGTTGAGACCATTAGTGGGACAGGACATGACTATGTTGTTGAGACCATTAGTGGGACAGGACATGACTATGTTGTTGAGACCATTAGTGAGACAGGACATGACTATGTTGTTGAGACCATTAGTGAGACAGACTATGTTGTTGAGACCATTAGTGGACAGGACATGACTATGTTGTTGAGACCATTAGTGAGACAGGACATGACTATGTTGTTGAGACCATTAGTGGACAGGACATGACTATGTTGTTGAGACCATTAGTGTTGACAGGACATGACTATGTTGTTGAGACCATTAGTGAGACAGGACATGACTATGTTGTTGAGACCATTAGTGGACAGGACATGACTATGTTGTTGAGACCATTAGTGAGACAGGACATGACTATGTTGTTGAGACCATTAGTGAGACAGGACATGACTATGTTGTTGAGACCATTAGTGGACAGGACATGACTATGTTGTTGAGACCATTAGTGAGACAGGACATGACTATGTTGTTGAGACCATTAGTGGGACAGGACATGACTATGTTGTTGAGACCATTAGTGAGACAGGGCATGACTATGTTGTTGACCATGACTATGTTGTTGAGACCATTAGTGAGACAGGACATGACTATGTTGTTGAGACCATTAGTGAGACAGGACATGACTATGTTGTTGAGACCATTAGTGTTGGACAGGACATGACTATGTTGTTGAGACCATTAGTGGACAGGACATGACTATGTTGTTGAGACCATTAGTGAGACAGGACAGGACTATGACCATAGTGTTGTTGAGACCATTAGTGAGACAGGACATGACTATGTTGTTGAGACCATTAGACAGGACATGACTATGTTGAGAGACCATTAGTGGACAGGACATGACTATGTTGTTGAGACCATTAGTGAGACAGGACATGACTATGTTGTTGAGACCATTAGTGAGACAGGACATGACTATGTTGTTGAGACCATTAGTGAGACAGGACATGACTATGTTGTTAGAGACAGGACATGACTATGTTGTTGAGACCATTAGTGGGACATGACATGACTATGTTGTTGAGACCATTAGTGAGACAGGACATGACTATGTTGTTGAGACCATTAGTGAGACAGGATGACTATGTTGTTGAGACCATTAGTGAGACAGGACATGACTATGTTGTTGAGACCATTAGTGGGACAGGACATGACTATGTTGTTGAGACCATTAGTGACAGACATGACTATGTTGTTGAGACCATTAGTGGGACATGACATGACTATGTTGTTGAGACCATTAGTGAGACAGGACATGACTATGTTGTTGAGACCATTAGTGAGACAGGACATGACTATGTTGTTGAGACCATTAGTGAGACAGGACATGACTATGTTGTTGAGACCATTAGTGAGACAGGACATGACTATGTTGTTGAGACCATTAGTGAGACAGGACATGACTATGTTGTTGAGACCATTAGTGAGACAGGACATGACTATGTTGTTGAGACCATTAGTGAGACAGGACATGACTATGTTGTTGAGACCATTAGTGAGACAGGACATGACTATGTTGTTGAGACCATTAGTGAGACAGGACATGACTATGTTGTTGAGACCATTAGACCATTAGACAGGACATGACTATGTTGTTGAGACCATTAGTGGACAGGACATGACTATGTTGTTGAGACCATTAGTGGGACAGGACATGACTATGTTGTTGAGACCATTAGTGGGACAGGACATGACTATGTTGTTGAGACCATTAGTGAGACAGGACATGACTATGTTGTTGAGACCATTAGTGAGACAGGACATGACTATGTTGACCATTGAGACCATTAGTGAGAGACAGGACATGACTATGTTGTTGAGACCATTAGTGGGACAGGACATGACTATGTTGTTGAGACCATTAGTGAGACAGGACATGACTATGTTGTTGAGACCATTAGTGGACAGGACATGACTATGTTGTTGAGACCATTAGTGAGACAGGACATGACTATGTTGTTGAGACCATTAGTGGGACAGGACATGACTATGTTGTTGAGACCATTAGTGAGACAGGACATGACTATGTTGTTGAGACCATTAGTGGGACAGGACATGACTATGTTGTTGAGACCATTAGTGGGACAGGACATGACTATGTTGTTGAGACCATTAGTGGGACAGGACATGACTATGTTGTTGAGACCATTAGTGGGACAGGACATGACTATGTTGTTGAGACCATTAGTGGGACAGGACATGACTATGTTGTTGAGACCATTAGTGGGACAGGACATGACTATGTTGTTGAGACCATTAGTGAGACAGGACATGACTATGTTGTTGAGACCATTAGTGAGACAGGACATGACTATGTTGTTGAGACCATTAGTGAGACAGGACATGACTATGTTGTTGAGACCATTAGTGACAGGACATGACTATGTTGTTGAGACCATTAGTGGGACAGGACATGACTATGTTGTTGAGACCATTAGTGGGACAGGACATGACTATGTTGTTGAGACCATTAGTGACAGGACATGACTATGTTGTTGAGACCATTAGTGGAGACAGGACATGACTATGTTGTTGAGACCATTAGTGAGACAGGACATGACTATGTTGTTGAGACCATGAGTGGGACAGGACATGACTATGTGGGACAGGACATGACTATGTTGTTGAGACCATTAGTGGGACAGGACATGACTATGTTGTTGAGACCATTAGTGAGACAGGACATGACTATGTTGTTGAGACCATTAGTGGGACAGGACATGACTATGTTGTTGAGACCATTAGTGAGACAGGACATGACTATGTTGTTGAGACCATTAGTGAGACAGGACATGACTATGTTAGTTGAGACATGACTTAGTGTTGAGACCATTAGTGGGACAGGACATGACTATGTTGTTGAGACCATTAGTGAGACAGGACATGACTATGTTGTTGAGACCATTAGTGACAGGACATGACTATGTTGTTGAGACCATTAGTGAGACAGGACATGACTATGTTGTTGAGACCATTAGTGGACTATGTTGTTGAGACATGACTGACTATGTTGTTGAGACCATTAGTGGGACAGGACATGACTATGTTGTTGAGACCATTAGTGGACAGGACATGACTATGTTGTTGAGACCATTAGTGGACAGGACATGACTATGTTGTTGAGACCATTAGTGAGACAGGACATGACTATGTTGTTGAGACCATTAGTGGGACAGGACATGACTATGTTGTTGAGACCATTAGTGACATGACTATGTTGTTGAGACCATTAGTGGGACATGACTATGTTGTTGAGACCATTAGTGGGACAGGACAGGACATGACTATGTTGTTGAGACCATTAGTGAGACCACTATGTTGTTGAGACCATTAGTGGGACAGGACATGACTATGTTGTTGAGACCATTAGTGGGACAGGACATGACTATGTTGTTGAGACCATTAGTGGGACAGGACATGACTATGTTGTTGAGACCATTAGTGGGACAGGACATGACTATGTTGTTGAGACCATTAGTGGGACAGGACATGACTATGTTGTTGAGACCATTAGTGGGACAGGACATGACTATGTTGTTGAGACCATTAGTGAGACAGGACATGACTATGTTGTTGAGACCATTAGTGGGACAGGACATGACTATGTTGTTGAGACCATTAGTGGGACAGGACATGACTATGTTGTTGAGACCATTAGTGGGACAGGACATGACTATGTTGTTGAGACCATTAGTGAGACAGGACATGACTATGTTGTTGAGACCATTAGTGGGACAGGACATGACTATGTTGTTGAGACCATTAGTGAGACAGGACATGACTATGTTGTTGAGACCATTAGTGGGACAGGACATGACTATGTTGTTGAGACCATTAGTGGGACAGGACATGACTAGTTGTTGAGACCATTAGGACATGACTATGTTGTTGAGACCATTAGTGGGACAGGACATGACTATGTTGTTGAGACCATTAGTGAGACAGGACATGACTATGTTGTTGAGACCATTAGTGGACAGGACATGACTATGTTGTTGAGACCATTAGTGACAGACAGGACATGACTATGTTGTTGAGACCATTAGTGAGACAGGACATGACTATGTTGTTGAGACCATTAGTGAGACAGGACATGACTATGTTGTTGAGACCATTAGTGGGACAGGACATGACTATGTTGT
Organism: Oncorhynchus keta; assembly: GCF_023373465.1. NCBI lineage: Eukaryota > Metazoa > Chordata > Actinopteri > Salmoniformes > Salmonidae > Oncorhynchus > Oncorhynchus keta. The sequence goes on along the minus strand of NW_026278502.1, from coordinate 12,267 downwards.
TGAGACCATTAGTGGGACAGGACATGACTATGTTGTTGAGACCATTAGTGGGACAGGACATGACTATGTTGTTGAGACCATTAGTGGGACAGGACATGACTATGTTGTTGAGACCATTAGTGGGACAGGACATGACTATGTTGTTGAGACCATTAGTGAGACAGGACATGACTATGTTGTTGAGACCATTAGTGAGACAGGACATGACTATGTTGTTGAGACCATTAGTGGGACAGGACATGACTATGTTGTTGAGACCATTAGTGGGACAGGACATGACTATGTTGTTGAGACCATTAGTGAGACAGGACATGACTATGTTGTTGAGACCATTAGTGAGACAGGACATGACTATGTTGTTGAGACCATTAGTGAGACAGGACATGACTATGTTGTTGAGACCATTAGTGAGACAGGACATGACTATGTTGTTGAGACCATTAGTGGGACAGGACAGGACATGACTATTGTTGTTGAGACATGACATTAGTTGAGACCAGTGACAGGACATGACTATGTTGTTGAGACCATTAGTGAGACAGGACATGACTATGTTGTTGAGACCATTAGTGAGACAGGACATGACTATGTTGTTGAGACCATTAGTGGGACAGGACATGACTATGTTGTTGAGACCATTAGTGGGACAGGACATGACTATGTTGTTGAGACCATTAGTGAGACAGGACATGACTATGTTGTTGAGACCATTAGTGAGACAGGACATGACTATGTTGTTGAGACCATTAGTGAGACAGGACATGACTATGTTGTTGAGACCATTAGTGGGACAGGACATGACTATGTTGTTGAGACCATTAGTGAGACAGGACATGACTATGTTGTTGAGACCATTAGTGGGACAGGACATGACTATGTTGTTGAGACCATTAGTGGGACAGGACATGACTATGTTGTTGAGACCATTAGTGGGACAGGACATGACTATGTTGTTGAGACCATTAGTGGGACAGGACATGACTATGTTGTTGAGACCATTAGTGACCATTAGACAGGACATGACTATGTTGTTGAGACCATTAGTGGGACAGGACATGACTATGTTGTTGAGACCATTAGTGAGACAGGACATGACTATGTTGTTGAGACCATTAGTGAGACAGGACATGACTATGTTGTTGAGACCATTAGTGAGACAGGACATGACTATGTTGTTGAGACCATTAGTGAGACATTGACTATGTTGTTGAGACCATTAGTGACATGACTATGTTGTTGAGACCATTAGTGAGACATGACTATGACATTAGGACATGACTATGTTGTTGAGACCATTAGTGAGACAGGACATGACTATGTTGTTGAGACCATTAGTGGACAGGACATGACTATGTTGTTGAGACCATTAGTGACAGACATGACATGACTATGTTGTTGAGACCATTAGTGGGACAGGACATGACTATGTTGTTGAGACCATTAGTGGGACAGGACATGACTATGTTGTTGAGACCATTAGTGAGACAGGACATGACTATGTTGTTGAGACCATTAGTGGACAGGACATGACTATGTTGTTGAGACCATTAGTGAGACAGGACATGACTATGTTGTTGAGACCATTAGTGAGACATGACTATGTTGAGACCATTAGTGGGACAGGACATGACTATGTTGTTGAGACCATTAGACCATTATGTTGTTGAGACCATTAGTGGACATGACTATGTTGTTGAGACCATTAGTGGGACAGACCATGACTATGTTGTTGAGACCATTAGTGAGACAGACATGACTATGTTGTTGAGACCATTAGTGAGACAGGACATGACTATGTTGTTGAGACCATTAGTGAGACAGGACATGACTATGTTGTTGAGACCATTAGTGAGACAGGACATGACTATGTTGTTGAGACCATTAGTGAGACAGGACATGACTATGTTGTTGAGACCATTAGTGGACAGGACATGACTATGTTGTTGAGACCATTAGTGAGACAGGACATGACTATGTTGTTGAGACCATTAGTGGGACAGGACATGACTATGTTGTTGAGACCATTAGTGACAGACATGACTATGTTGAGACCATTAGTTGAGACAGACATGACTATGTTGTTGAGACCATTAGTGACAGGACATGACTATGTTGTTGAGACCATTAGTGAGACAGGACATGACTATGTTGTTGAGACCATTAGTGAGACAGGACATGACTATGTTGTTGAGACCATTAGTGAGACAGGACATGACTATGTTGTTGAGACCATTAGTGAGACAGGACATGACTATGTTGTTGAGACCATTAGTGGGACAGGACATGACTATGTTGTTGAGACCATTAGTGACAGGACATGACTATGTTGTTGTTGAGACCATTAGTGTTGGACAGGACATGACTATGTTGTTGAGACCATTAGTGGACAGGACATGACTATGTTGTTGAGACCATTAGTGGACATGACTATGTTTGTTGAGACCATTAGTGAGACAGGACATGACTATGTTGTTGAGACCATTAGTGACAGGACATGACTATGTTGTTGAGACCATTAGTGAGACAGGACATGACTATGTTGTTGAGACCATTAGACCATTTGTTGAGACCATTAGTGAGACAGGACATGACTATGTTGTTGAGACCATTAGTGAGGACAGGACATGACTATGTTGTTGAGACCATTAGTGGACAGGACATGACTATGTTGTTGAGACCATTAGTGAGACATGACTATGTTGGACATGACTATGTTGTTGAGACCATTAGTGGGACAGGACATGACTATGTTGTTGAGACCATTAGTGAGACAGGACATGACTATGTTGTTGAGACCATTAGTGAGACAGGACTATGTTGTTGAGACCATTAGTGGGACAGGACATGACTTGTTGAGACCATTAGTGAGACAGGACATGACTATGTTGTTGAGACCATTAGTGAGACAGGACATGACTATGTTGTTGAGACCATTAGTGGGACAGGACATGACATTAGTGGGACAGGACATGACTATGTTGTTGAGACCATTAGTGGGACAGGACATGACTATGTTGTTGAGACCATTAGTGAGACAGGACATGACTATGTTGTTGAGACCATTAGTGAGACAGGACATGACTATGTTGTTGAGACCATTAGTGGACAGGACATGACTATGTTGTTGAGACCATTAGTGGGACAGGACATGACTATGTTGTTGAGACCATTAGTGACAGGACATGACTATGTTGTTGAGACCATTAGTGAGACAGGACATGACTATGTTGTTGAGACCATTAGTGGGACAGGACATGACTATGTTGTTGAGACCATTAGTGAGACAGGACTATGACTATGTTGTTGAGACCATTAGTGGGACAGGACATGACTATGTTGTTGAGACCATTAGTGGGACAGGACACTATGTTGTTGAGACCATGACTGATGACTTGTTGAGACCATTAGTGAGACAGGACATGACTATGTTGTTGAGACCATTAGTGGGACAGGACATGACTATGTTGTTGAGACCATTAGTGGGACAGGACATGTGAGACAGACATGACTATGTTGTTGAGACCATTAGTGGGACAGGACATGACTATGTTGTTGAGACCATTAGTGGGACAGGACATGACTATGTTGTTGAGACCATTAGTGGGACAGGACATGACTATGTTGTTAGAGACCATTAGTGAGACCATTAGACAGGACATGACTATGTTGTTAGTGACAGACATGACTATTAGTGAGACAGGACATGACTATGTTGTTGAGACCATTAGTGAGACAGGACATGACTATGTTGTTGAGACCATTAGTGAGACAGGACATGACTATGTTGTTGAGACCATTAGTGGGACAGGACATGACTATGTTGTTGAGACCATTAGTGAGACAGGACATGACTATGTTGTTGAGACCATTAGTGGACAGGACATGACTATGTTGTTGAGACCATTAGTGAGACAGACATGACTATGTTGTTGAGACCATTAGTGAGACAGGACATGACTATGTTGTTGAGACCATTAGTGAGACAGGACATGACTATGTTGTTGAGACCATTAGTGGGACATGACTATGTTGTTGAGACCATTAGTGGGACATGACTATGTTGTTGAGACCATTAGTGAGACATGACTATGTTGTTGAGAGACCATTAGTGAGACAGGACATGACTATGTTGTTGAGACCATTAGTGAGACAGGACATGACTATGTTGTTGAGACCATTAGTGAGACAGGACATGACTATGTTGTTGAGACCATTAGTGAGACAGGACATGACTATGTTGTTGAGAGACCATTAGTGGGACAGGACATGACTATGTTGTTGAGACCATTAGTGAGACATGTTGACATGACTGATGTTGTTGAGACCATTAGTGGACAGGACATGACTATGTTGTTGAGACCATTAGTGAGACAGGACATGACTATGTTGTTGAGACCATTAGTGGACAGGACAGGACATGACTATGTTGTTGAGACCATTAGTGAGACCATTAGTGACATGACTATGTTGTTGAGACCATTAGTGAGACAGGACATGACTATGTTGTTGAGACCATTAGTGGACAGACAGTTGACATGACTATGTTGAGACCATTGAGACCATTAGTGAGACCATTAGTAGACATGACTATGTTGTTGAGACCATTAGTGGGACAGGACATGACTATGTTGTTGAGACCATTAGTGAGACAGGACATGACTATGTTGTTGAGACCATTAGTGAGACAGGACATGACTATGTTGTTGAGACCATTAGACTATGTTGTTGAGACCATTAGTGACAGGACATGACTATGTTGTTGAGACCATTAGTGACAGGACAGGACATGACTATGTTGTTGAGACCATTAGTGGACTATGACAGGACAGGACATGACTATGTTGTTGAGACCATTAGTGAGACAGGACATGACTATGTTGTTGAGACCATTAGTGAGACAGGACATGACTATGTTGTTGAGACCATTAGTGAGACAGGACATGACTATGTTGTTGAGACCATTAGTGAGACAGGACATGACTATGTTGTTGAGACCATTAGTGGGACAGGACATGACTATGTTGTTGAGACCATTAGTGAGACAGGACATGACTATGTTGTTGAGACCATTAGTGAGACAGGACATGACTATGTTGTTGAGACCATTAGTGGGACAGGACATGACTATGTTGTTGAGACCATTAGTGAGACAGGACATGACTATGTTGTTGAGACCATTAGTGAGACAGGACATGACTATGTTGTTGAGACCATTAGTGAGACAGGACATGACTATGTTGTTGAGACCATTAGTGGGACAGGACATGACTATGTTGTTGAGAGACCATTAGTGGGACAGGACATGACTATGTTGTTGAGACCATTAGTGGGACAGGACATGACTATGTTGTTGAGACCATTAGTGAGACAGGACATGACTATGTTGTTGAGACCATTAGTGAGACAGGACATGACTATGTTGTTGAGACCATTAGTGAGACAGGACATGACTATGTTGTTGAGACCATTAGTGGGACAGGACATGACTATGTTGTTGAGAGACCATTAGTGAGACAGGACATGACTATGTTGTTGAGACCATTAGTGAGACAGGACATGACTATGTTGTTGAGACCATTAGTGGGACAGGACATGACTATGTTGTTGAGACCATTAGTGAGACAGGACATGACTATGTTGTTGTGGGACAGGACATGACTATGTTGTTGAGACCATTAGTGGGACAGGACATGACTATGTTGTTGAGACCATTAGTGGGACAGACATGACTATGTTGTTGAGACCATTAGTGAGACTGACATGACTATGTTGTTGAGACCATTAGTGGGACAGGACATGACTATGTTGTTGAGACCATTTGTGGGACAGGACATGACTATGTTGTTGAGACCATTAGTGGGACAGGACATGACTATGTTGTTGAGACCATTAGTGGACAGGACATGACTATGTTGTTGAGACCATTAGTGAGACAGGACATGACTATGTTGTTGAGACCATTAGTGGGACAGGACATGACTATGTTGTTGAGACCATTAGTGGGACAGGACATGACTATGTTGTTGAGACCATTAGTGAGACAGGACATGACTGTGTTGTTGAGACCATTAGTGGGACAGGACATGACTATGTTGTTGAGACCATTAGTGAGACAGGACATGACTATGTTGTTGAGACCATTAGTGGGACAGGACAGGACTATGTTGTTGAGACCATTAGTGGGACAGGACATGACTATGTTGTTGAGACCATTAGTGGGACATGACTATGTTGTTGAGACCATTAGTGGGACATGACTATGTTGTTGAGACCATTAGTGGGACAGGACATGACTATGTTGTTGAGACCATTAGTGGGACATGACTATGTTGTTGAGACCATTAGTGAGACAGGACATGACTATGTTGTTGAGACCATTAGTGGGACATGACTATGTTGTTGAGACCATTAGTGGACAGGACATGACTATGTTGTTGAGACCATTAGTGAGGACAGGACATGACTATGTTGTTGAGACCATTATGTTGTTGAGTGAGACAGGACATGACTATGTTGTTGAGACCATTAGTGAGACAGGACATGACTATGTTGTTGAGACCATTAGTGGGACATGACTATGTTGTTGAGACCATTAGACTAGTGGGACAGGACATGACTATGTTGTTGAGACCATTAGTGAGACAGACATGACTATGTTGTTGAGAGACCATTAGTGAGACAGGACATGACTATGTTGTTGAGACCATTAGTGGACAGGACATGACTATGTTGTTGAGACCATTAGTGAGACAGGACATGACTATGTTGTTGAGACCATTAGTGAGACCATTAGTGAGACAGGACATGACTATGTTGTTGAGACCATTAGTGAGACAGGACATGACTATGTTGTTGAGACCATTAGTGGGACAGGACATGACTATGTTGTTGAGACCATTAGTGGGACAGGACATGACTATGTTGTTGAGACCATTAGTGAGACAGGACATGACTATGTTGTTGAGACCATTAGTGAGACAGGACATGACTATGTTGTTGAGACCATTAGTGGGACATGACTATGTTGTTGAGACCATTAGTGGGACATGACTATGTTGTTGAGACCATTAGTGAGACATGACTATGTTGTTGAGAGACCATTAGTGAGACAGGACATGACTATGTTGTTGAGAGACCATTAGTGAGACAGGACATGACTATGTTGTTGAGACCATTAGTGAGACAGGACATGACTATGTTGTTGAGAGACCATTAGTGAGACAGGGACATAGTGGAGAGACCAGGACATGACTATGTTGTTGAGATTAGTGGAGACCATTAGACAGGACATGACTATGTTGTTGAGACCATTAGTGGGACAGGACATGACTATGTTGTTGAGACCATTAGTGAGACATGACTATGTTGTTGACATTAGACTGATGTTGTTGAGAGACCATTAGTGGGACAGGACATGACTATGTTGTTGAGACATCATTAGTGAGACAGGACATGACTATGTTGTTGAGACCATTAGTGGGACAGGACATGACTATGTTGTTGAGAGACCATTAGTGGGACAGGACATGACTATGTTGTTGAGAGACCATTAGTGAGACAGGACATGACTATGTTGTTGAGAGACCATTAGTGAGACAGGACATGACTATGTTGTTGAGACCATTAGTGAGACAGGACATGACTATGTTGTTGAGACCATTAGTGGGACAGGACATGACTATGTTGTTGAGACCATTAGTGGGACATGACTATGTTGTTGAGACCATTAGTGGGACATGACTATGTTGTTGAGACCATTAGTGAGACAGGACATGACTATGTTGTTGAGACCATTAGTGAGACAGGACATGACTATGTTGTTGAGAGACCATTAGTGAGACAGGACATGACTATGTTGTTGAGACCATTAGTGGGACAGGACATGACTATGTTGTTGAGACCATTAGTGAGACAGGACATGACTATGTTGTTGAGACCATTAGTGGACAGGACATGACTATGTTGTTGAGACCATTAGTGGGACAGGACATGACTATGTTGTTGAGACCATTAGTGAGACAGGACATGACTATGTTGTTGAGACCATTAGTGGGACAGGACATGACTATGTTGTTGAGACCATTAGTGAGACAGGACATGACTGTGTTGTTGAGACCATTAGTGAGACAGGACATGACTATGTTGTTGAGACCATTAGTGGGACAGGACATGACTATGTTGTTGAGAGACCATTAGTGAGACAGGACATGACTATGTTGTTGAGAGACCATTAGTGAGACAGGACATGACTATGTTGTTGAGACCATTAGTGAGACAGGACATGACTATGTTGTTGAGACCATTAGTGAGACAGGACATGACTATGTTGTTGAGACCATTAGTGAGACAGGACATGACTATGTTGTTGAGACCATTAGTGAGACAGGACATGACTATGTTGTTGAGACCATTAGTGAGACAGGACATGACTATGTTGTTGAGACCATTAGTGGGACTTTACATTATAGACTTATATCATACCACTGTTAGGTTCTTATTTTTCAGAGTAAATAACTCACAGACTCTAGAGAAGCTTTAACCAAGTTTAATCATTTCCCAAAGGTTCTGTACAGCAGAAAATCAGACAGCTAAAGATTTCAGACTTCACAGTTTAAATACATCCTCCTTAAGACACTCCCCTTTCTCTCCCATCCCTACGTCTCATGGCTCCACAGGAAGCTAATAAAGAGGGTAACAGGATACCAAACATTAAATTACTCTCTTCAGAGAATCTGTCCTGACCTCAACCTCTCATCTAATACCCAGATGTCTCCCCTGTATCAACACATCTCTGTCCTGACCTCCTGACCTCTGACCTCAACCCCTCCTTCACCTAATCCACAGATGTCCATCTGTCTCCCCTGTATCAACACATCTCTGTCCTGACCTCAACCCCTCCTTCACCTAATACCCAGATGTCCACCTGTCTCCCCTGTATCAACACATCTCTGTCCTGACCTCCTGACCTCTGACCTCAACCCCTCCTTCACCTAATACCCAGATGTCCATCTGTCTCCCCTGTATCAACACATCTCTCTCCTGACCTCAACCCCTCCTTCACCTAATACCCAGATGTCTCCCCTGTATCAACACATCACTCTCCTCTCCTCCTGACCTCTGACCTCAACCCCTCCTTCACCTAATACCCAGATGTCTCCCCTGTATCAACACATCACTCTCCTCTCCTCCTGACCTCTGACCTCAACCCCTCCTTCACCTAATACCCAGATGTCTCCCCTGTATCAACACATCTCTGTCCTCACCTCCTGACCTCAACCCCTCCTTCACCTAATACCCATCTGTCTCCCCTGTATCAACACATCTCTGTCCTCACCTCCTGACCTCCTGACCTCAACCCCTCCTTCACCTAATACCCAGATGTCCATCTGTCTCCCCTGTATCAACACATCTCTGTCCTGACCTCTGACCTCAACCCCTCCTTCACCTAATACCCAGATGTCTCCCCTGTATCAACACATCTCTGTCCTCTCCTCCATCAAACACATTCCAAAGCCTTCTGTCTTTCTTCAGAGAACCATTCTAAACAGAACACCCAGTCTCTTTCATTTCCTATCATACATTTAGTATCTCAATGTTTAGCACATTCCAACACCACATTCATTCTTCCCATGACAGCCTGACCAGGTGAATCCAGGATCCCTTATTGATGTCACCTGTTAAATTCACTTAAATCAGTGTAGATGAAGGGGAGGAGACGGGTTAAATAATGATTCTTTGCCATTCAGAGGGTGAATGGGCAAGAAAAGATTGAAATCAAATCAAATTTGATTAGTCACAATACAGTAAAAAAAATGAATAGGAACTAACAAATAATTAAAGAGCAGCAGTAATAATAATCATAGCGAGACTATATGCAGGGGGTACCGGTTAGTAATGAGACTATATGCAGGGGGTACCGGTTAGTAATGAGACTATATGCAGGGGGTACCGGTTAGTAATGAGACTATATGCAGGGGGTACCGGTTAGTAATGAGACTATATGCAGGGGGTACCGGTTAGTAATGAGACTATATGCAGGGGGTACCGGTTAGTAATGAGACTATATGCAGGGGGTACCGGTTAGTAATGAGACTATATGCAGGGGCACCGGTTAGTAATGAGACTATATGCAGGGGGTACCGGTTATATATGCAGGGGGTACTTATTAATGAGACTATATGCAGGGGGTACCGGTTAGTAATGAGACTATATGCAGGGGGTACCGGTTAGTAATGAGACTATATGCAGGGGGTACCGGTACAGAGTCAATGTGCGAGGGCACCTGTTAGTAATGAGGCTATATACAGGCGGTACCGGTACAGAGTCAATGTGCGGGGTCACCGGTGTCATGACGTTGCCCTCTTTGGACACAGCGAGCACCATCCCCCTACCTCTGCACCATCTCTCTCGGTCTCCTACACCCAGGATGCTGTGGTCAGAGAGGTGGTAAATTCCTGGAGGAGATTATCTCCTCATGGCCACAGTATAGAGAGGGAGAGTGAGTTTTCATAGAGAGAACGGAATTTCTTCCACCTCACAGAACTTAAGGTCCGAACAATATTCATGTTCTGGAGAATGTATAAAAGATCGGTGAAGTTAACGAGCTACGAACTGGTCAGTTTGGTACAATTTTGTGAAACTCATGGGTGACAATACAGTCACATTACCATAACCCTGTTTATACAAGAGTCTCAGTTATGAGGCTTACATCTACTTGTTGTATGAAATGAATGAGTAAAGATTAAACTATTTGTGAAATTTTGTAATTATTATGTAAAAAAAAATTATGAAATTACGTAATAATGTGATTAGACGGTTTAATGAAGGAAACTCCAATTCCCTTTGGAGTTTAACTAAATCAGAGGACCGCCCCCTGAGCACAGTTACGGTCTGGTCGCCCCCTGAGCACAGGCAGGACCCGGCATCATGGGACCGCCCCCTGAGCACAGGCAGGACCAGGCGTCATGGGACCGCCCCCTGAGCACAGGCAGGACCCGGCATCATGGGACCGCCCCCTGAGCACAGGCAGGACCCGGCATCAGGGACCGCCCCCTGAGCACAGGCAGGACCCGGCATCATGGGACCGCCCCCTGAGCACAGGCAGGACCCGGCATCATGGGACCAGCCCTCATTTACGGATAAAACCAACCGAGCTTTTGTTTTACCCTAAGGGTTGAGACCAGACCGAGCTTACCTCAATTACAAGAGGGCTAAGGGTTGAGACCAGACCGAGCTTACCTCATTTACGAGAGGGCCAAGGGTTGAGACCAGACCATAAAACCAGAGTATAAGCTAAGGTTGTAATGGTTGCTGAAACTAAGACTATTGATACCGACAGAATAAGAACAAATCTTTGATAACGGAAATCCCAGCTGCAGACTAGTATGATTGGTATCATTGAACGCAAGACCGACAACCGCCAAAACATCTATTCTATGACGACATGAATGAATGTTACTCTGAACAATCCATTCTAACCACAGCAGAGAGAGAGAGAGGACAAACTCTCCAACAGAAACAAACTCTCCAACAGAGACAAACCTCCAACAGAGACAAACTCTCAAAAAACAAACTCTCCAACAGAAACAAACATCCAACAGAAACAAACTCTCCAACAAAACAAACTCTCCAACAGAAACAAAAACTCTCCAACAGAGAAACAGACTCTCGGAAACAAACTCTCCAACAGAAACAAACTCTCCAACAGAAACAAACTCTCCAACAGAGATCAGGACGACACACTGAGCGTAAATATATACATTGATTGCAATTGTTCCCGAATGAGTGAGCGTTCATGTGCGAAGGATTAGCATTTCAATTGTTATAATTATCAACTGTGTGTTGTCTCATCTCAGTCGACCCCCACTTCCCTTGTCCGCCAAGCCGCCAAGCCGGTTTAGCCAACTAGGCACATTCTCCAACTAGGTTCTCCAACTAGGCACATTCTCCAACTAGGCTCATTCTCCAACTAGGCACATTCTCCAACTAGGGCACATTCTCCAACTAGGGGCACATTCTCCAACTAGGGCACATTCTCCAACTAGGCACATTCTCCAACTAGGCACATTCTCCAACTAGGGCACATTCTCCAACTAGGGGGCACATTCTCCAACTGGGGCACATTCTCCAACTCATTCCTCTGTACATTCTCCAACTGGGGCACATTCTCCTATCATTCCTTTGTAACCATGTTATGCATTTCTGTGAATTACTTAGTTAGTAAATAAATTATTTTAAGACAATTTATGTATTGTTATAGTTATACTC
>NW_026278501.1:5000-7501 GCF_023373465.1 Oncorhynchus keta | reverse complement strand
TACAACACAACAGAAAAACAACCTCTCTGTCATCTCCGACCACTACCTTGTATCCTTTTCCCTCTCGCTCTCATCCAACACTTCCCACACTGCCCCTACTCGGATGGTATCGCGCCGTCCCAACCTTCGCTCTCTCTCCCCCGCTACTCTCTCCTCTTCCATCCTATCATCTCTTCCCTCTGCTCAAACTTTCTCCAACCTATCTCCTGATTCTGCCTCCTCAACCCTCCTCTCCTCCCTTTCTGCATCCTTTGACTCTCTATGTCCCCTATCCTCCAGGCCGGCTCGGTCCTCCCCTCCCGCTCCGTGGCTCGACGACTCATTGCGAGCTCACAGAACAGGGCTCCGGGCAGCCGAGCGGAAATGGAGGAAAACTCGCCTCCCTGCGGACCTGGCATCCTTTCACTCCCTCCTCTCTACATTTTCCTCCTCTGTCTCTGCTGCTAAAGCCACTTTCTACCATTCTAAATTCCAAGCATCTGCCTCTAACCCTAGGAAGCTCTTTGCCACCTTCTCCTCCCTCCTGAATCCACCCCCCTCCTCCCTCTCTGCAGATGACTTCGTCAACCATTTTGAAAAGAAGGTCGATGACATCCGATCCTCGTTTGCTAAGTCAAACGACACCGCTGGTTCTGCTCACACTGCCCTACCCTATGCTCTGACCTCTTTCTCCCCTCTCTCTCCAGATGAAATCTCGCGTCTTGTGATGGCCGGCCGCCCAACAACCTGCCCGCTTGACCCTATCCCCTCCTCTCTTCTCCAGACCATTTCCGGAGACCTTCTCCCTTACCTCACCTCGCTCATCAACTCATCCCTGACCGCTGGCTACGTCCCTCCCGTCTTCAAGAGAGCGAGAGTTGCACCCCTTCTGAAAAAACCTACACTCGATCCCTCCGATGTCAACAACTACAGACCAGTATCCCTTCTCTCTTTTCTCTCCAAAACTCTTGAGCGTGCCGTCCTTGGCCAGCTCTACCGCTATCTCTCAGAATGACCTTCTTGATCCAAATCAGTCAGGTTTCAAGACTAGTCATTCAACTGAGACTGCTCTTCTCTGTATCACGGAGGCGCTCCGCACTGCAAAAGCTAACTCTCTCTCCTCTGCTCTCATCCTTCTAGACCTATCGGCTGCCTTCGATACTGTGAACCATCAGATCCTCCTCTCCACCCTCTCCGAGTTGGGCATCTCCGGCGCGGCCCACGCTTGGATTGCGTCCTACCTGACAGGTCGCTCCTACCAGGTGGCGTGGCGAGAATCTGTCTCCTCACCACGCGCTCTCACCACTGGTGTCCCCCAGGGCTCTGTTCTAGGCCCTCTCTTATTCTCGCTATACACCAAGTCACTTGGCTCTGTCATAACCTCACATGGTCTCTCCTATCATTGCTATGCAGACGACACACAATTAATCTTCTCCTTTCCCCCTTCTGATGACCAGGTGGCGAATCGCATCTCTGCATGTCTGGCAGACATATCAGTGTGGATGACGGATCACCACCTCAAGCTGAACCTCAGCAAGACGGAGCTCCTCTTCCTCCCGGGGAAGGACTGCCCGTTCCATGATCTCGCCATCACGGTTGACAACTCCATTGTGTCCTCCTCCCAGAGCGCTAAGAACCTTGGCGTGATCCTGGACAACACCCTGACGTTCTCAACTAACATCAAGGCGGTGTCCCGTTCCTGTAGGTTCATGCTCTACAACATCCGCAGAGTACGACCCTGCCTCACACAGGAAGCGGCGCAGGTCCTAATCCAGGCACTTGTCATCTCCCGTCTGGATTACTGCAACTCGCTGTTGGCTGGGCTCCCTGCCTGTGCCATTAAACCCCTACAACTCATCCAGAACGCCGCAGCCCGTCTGGTGTTCAACCTTCCCAAGTTCTCTCACGTCACCCCGCTCCTCCGCTCTCTCCACTGGCTTCCAGTTGAAGCTCGCATCCGCTACAAGACCATGGTGCTCGCCTATGGAGCTGTGAGGGGAACGGCACCTCAGTACCTCCAGGCTCTGATCAGGCCCTACACCCAAACAAGGGCACTGCGTTCATCCACCTCTGGCCTGCTCGCCTCCCTACCACTGAGGAAGTACAGTTCCCGCTCAGCCCAGTCAAAACTGTTCGCTGCTCTGGCCCCCAATGGTGGAACAAACTCCCACACGACGCCAGGACAGCGGAGTCAATCACCACCTTCCGGAGACACCTGAAACCCCACCTCTTCAAGGAATACCTAGGATAGGGTAAGTAAGGGTAAGTAATCCTTCTCACCCCCCCCCCTTCTCCCCCAACAAGATTTAGATGCAAGTGGCTGTTCCACTGGTTGTCATAGGTGTTTGCACCAATTTGTAAGTCGCTCTGGATAAGAGCGTCTGCTAAATGACTTAAATGTAAATGTAAATGTAAACACAACAGAAAAACAACAACACAACAGAAGAACAACAGAAAAACAACAACACAACAGAAAAACTACAACACAACAGAAGAACAACAGAAAAACAACAACACAACAG
>NW_026278500.1:0-14829 GCF_023373465.1 Oncorhynchus keta | reverse complement strand
TGGGTATTGTTTGGGTGTAGTTCCATGGTAGTTTAGGTGTAGTTTAGGTATAGTTTGGGTATAGTTTGGGTATAGTTTGGGTATAGTTGGGTATAGTTTGGGTATAGTTTGGGTATAGTTTGGGTGTAGTTTGGGTATAGTTTGGGTGTAGGGTATTGTTTGGGTATAGTTTGGGTGTAGTTTGGGTGTAGTTTGGGTATAGTTTGGGAATAGTTTGGGTATAGTTTGGGTATTGTTTGGGTGTAGTTCCATGGTAGTTTAGGTAGTTTAGTGTAGTTTAGGTGTAGTTTAGGTGTAGTTTGGGTGTAGTTTGGGTGTAGTTTGGGTATAGTTTGGGTATAGTTTGGGTATTGTTTGGGTGTAGTTCCATGGTAGTTTAGGTGTAGTTTGGGTATAGTTTGGGTATAGTTTGGGTATAGTTTGGGTATAGTTTGGGCATCGTTTGGGTGTAGTTTCAATGGACCGCTGTGCAGGCTGACTGGCAACGTTTGTTTCCCCTTGCTCATCACCTTCGATAGAGTCAAGGATATGTTTTGCATTATTCTAAAGGCCTATTGCGACACCCAGCATGTTTTCGATACATTTGATTAGTAATAGAGTTATAGCCAATATAAAACAGTCCTGAAACAGCTTCTTTATTTTTACAAAGTAAAACGTCAAAAAGATCAACCTGCAAGGCGCGCGGTCATATTATTAACATGAGCGCCAACGATGATAAGAGAATGGTATCAACCTGCAAGGCTGAGGTCATATTATTAACATGAGCGCCAACGATGATAAGAGAATGGTATCAACCTGCAAGGCTGAGGTCATATTATTAACATGAGCGCCAACGATGATAAGAGAATGGTATCAACCTGCAAGGCGGAGGTCATATTATTAACATGAGCGCCAACGATGATAAGAGAATGGTATCAACCTGCAAGGCTGAGGTCATATTATTAACATGAGCGCCAACGATGATAAGAGAATGGTATCAACCTGCAAGGCTGAGGTCATATTATTAACATGAGCGCCAACGATGATAAGAGAATGGTATCAACCTGCAAGGCTGAGGTCATATTATTAACATGAGCGCCAACGATGATAAGAGAATGGTATCAACCTGCAAGGCGGAGGTCATATTATTAACATGAGCGCCAACGATGATAAATAGGCATAACACATCATCCTTACACTATTGTCGTTCTTAATTCATTCAACCTCTTCACCCTCCTTATCATTCACTTAGGCCTAATTTAAATTCAATTGTAAAGTAATGTGCACAATAATCACCCATTCATCCATTTGTCATTCATTCAATGAGGAGAGAGAGAGACACATTAGCGCCTGGCTGGGTACCAACGTACTACAGCACATTGTCTTGGAGCCTGGCTGGGTACCAACGTCCTACAGAACATTGTCTTGGAGCCTGGCTGGGAACCAACATCCTACAGCACATTGTCTTACTGCCTGGCTGGGTACCAACGTCCTACAGCACATTGTCTTACTGCCTGGCTGGGTACCAACGTCCTACAACACATTGTCTTACTGCCTGGCTGGGTACCAACGTCCTACAGAACATTGTCTTGGAGCCTGGCTGGGTACCAACGTCCTACAGCACATTGTCTTACTGCCTGGCTGGGTACCAACGTCCTACAGCACATTATCTTACTGCCTGGCTGGGTACCAACGTCCTACAACACATTGTCTTACTGCCTGGCTGGGTACCAACGTCCTACAGCACATTGTCTTGGAGCCTGGCTGGGTACCAACGTCCTACAGCACTTTGTCTTGGAGCCTGGCTGGGTACCAACGTCCTACAGCACATTGTCTTGGAGCCTGGCTGGGAACCAACATCCTACATCACATTGTCTTGGAGCCTGGCTGGGTACCAACATCCGACAGAACATTGTCTTGGAGCCTGGCTGGGAACCAACATCCTACAACACATTGTCTTGGAGCCTGGCTGGGAACCAACATCCTACAACACATTGTCTTGGAGCCTGGCTGGGTACCAACATCTGACAGAACATTGTCTTGGAGCCTGGCTGGGAACCAACATCCTACAACACATTGTCTTGGAGCCTGGCTGGGTACCAACATCCTACAACACATTGTCTTGGTGGGTAAGTTGGGAATTGGTGTGTAAAAACAGGTTAAAAGGCTTTAACCTGTTACTCTTACCCCCTACTTTTTCGAACATTCTGTTAAAAATCGCGCAACATTTCAGCACCCTGCTGCTCATGCCAGGAATATAGTATATGCATATGATTAGTATATGTGGATAGAAAACACTACTAATATAAAACTGGTTAAATCACGGCTGTGACTATAACAGAACGTGCGCTTCATCGAAAAGCGCAGGAAAATCTGATCACTGAAAATGGAAATATATATCCATCCGCTACTTCGTATCCAAGATAATTGTGTAGTTTAGAGTGTGTAGTCTTAGAGTGATTATCTTAATTTACCGAGGTTAGCTAGCCAGCTATTTGTCGTCCTTAACGTAGGAGACACTGCTAGCTAGCTAACAGCTAACAGCTAGCCAACAACAACCCGGTCGCATTCCGCTTCGCTCCACAGGTAGTATCACATTTTCATTTCATTTCATTACAGCACAACGGTTTGATTTGCTTGATCGTAGCTAGCTACATAGCTAGCTACATAGCCGTCCTTGTATCAAAGATAATTGTGTAGTCTAGAGCGATTTTCTAGGTTAGCTAGCCAGCTATTGTCGTTCTTTTACGCAACGTAACGTACTCAACACTGCTAGCTAGCCAGCTGGCCCCGAATAGTAGCACTGTAGAAACTATTACACTCAACGGAACGACTTGATTAGTGTAGTGTCAACAACGCAGCCACTGCCAGCTAGCCTACTTCAGCAGTACTGTATCATTTTAATCATTTTAGTCAATAAGATTCTTGCTACGTAAGCAACTTTCTGAACATTCGAGACGTGTAGTCCACTTGTCATTCAATCTCCTTGCATTAGCGTAGCCTCTTCTGTAGCCTGTCAACTATGTGTCTGTCTATCCCTGTTCTCTCCTCTCTGCACAGACCATACAAACGCTCCACACCGCGTGGCCGCGGCCACCCTAATCTGGTGGTCCCAGCGCGCCCACGACCCACGTGGAGTTCCAGGTCTCCGGTAGCCTCTGGAACTGCCGATCTGCGGCCAACAAGGCAGAGTTCATCTCAGCCTATGCCTCCCTCAGTCCCTCGACTTCTTGGCACTGACGGAAACATGGATCACCACAGATAACACTGCTACTCCTACTGCTCTCTCCTCGTCCGCCCACGTGTTCTCGCACACCCCGAGCTTCTGGTCAGCGGGGTGGTGGCACCGGGATCCTCATCTCTCCCAAGTGGTCATTCTCTCTTTCTCCCCTTACCCATCTGTCTATCGCCTCCTTTGATTCCATGCTGTCACAGTTACCAGCCCTTTCAAGCTTAACATCCTTATCATTTATCGCCCTCCAGGTTCCCTCGGAGAGTTCATCAATGAGCTTGATGCCTTGATAAGCTCCTTTCCTGAGGACGGCTCACCTCTCACAGTTCTGGGCGACTTTAACCTCCCCACGTCTACCTTTGACTCATTCCTCTCTGCCTCCTTCTTTCCACTCCTCTCCTCTTTTGACCTCACCCTCTCACCTTCCCCCCCTACTCACAAGGCAGGCAATACGCTCGACCTCATCTTTACTAGATGCTGTTCTTCCACTAACCCCATTGCAACTCCCCTCCAAGTCACTGCCCCTACTCGGATGGTATCGCGCCGTCCCAACCTTCGCTCTCTCTCCCCCGCTACTCTCTCCTCTTCCATCCTATCATCTCTTCCCTCTGCTCAAACCTTCTCCAACCTATCTCCTGATTCTGCCTCCTCAACCCTCCTCTCCTCCCTTTCTGCATCCTTTGACTCTCTATGTCCCCTATCCTCCAGGCCGGCTCGGTCCTCCCCTCCCGCTCCGTGGCTCGACGACTCATTGCGAGCTCACAGAACAGGGCTCCGGGCAGCCGAGCGGAAATGGAGAAAACTCGCCTCCCTGCGGAACTGGCATCCTTTCACTCCCTCCTCTCTACATTTTCCTCCTCTGTCTCTGCTGCTAAAGCCACTTTCTACCACTCTAAATTCCAAGCATCTGCCTCTAACCCTAGGAAGCTCTTTGCCACCTTCTCCTCCCTCCTGAATCCTCCTCCCCCTCCTCCCCTCTCTGCAGATGACTTAGTCAACCATTTTGAAAAGAAGGTTGACGACATCCGATCCTCGTTTGCTAAGTCAAACGACACCCCGCTGGTTCTGCTCACACTGCCCTACCCTGTGCTCTGACCTCTTTCTCCCCTCTCTCTCCAGATGAAATCTCGCGTCTTGTGACGGCCGGCCGCCCAACAACCTGCAGCTTGACCCTATCCCCTCCTCTCTTCTCCAGACCATTTCCGGAGACCTTCTCCCTTACCTCACCTCGCTCATCAACTCATCCCTGACCGCTGGCTACGTCCCTTCCGTCCTCAAGAGAGTGAGAGTTGCACCCCTTCTGAAAAAACCTACACTCGATCCCTCCGATGTCAACAACTACAGACCAGTATCCCTTCTTTCTTTTCTCTCCAAAACTCTTGAACGTGCCGTCCTTGGCCAGCTCTACCGCTATCTCTCTCAGAATGACCTTCTTGATCCAAATCAGTCAGGTTTCAAAACTAGTCATTCAACTGAGACTGCTCTTCTCTGCATCACGGAGGCGCTCCGCACTGCTAAAGCTAACTCTCTCTCCTCTGCTCTCATCCTTCTAGACCTATCGGCTGCCTTCGATACTGTGAACCATCAGATCCTCCTCTCCACCATCTCCGAGTTGGGCATCTCCGGCGCGGCCACGCTTAGTTGCGTCCTACCTGACAGGTCGCTCCTACCAGGTGGCGTGGCGAGAATCTGTCTCCCTCACCACGCTCTCACCACTGGTGTCCCCCAGGGCTCTGTTCTAGAGCCCTCTCCTATTCTCGCTATACACCAAGTCACTTGGCTCTGTCATAACCTCACATGGTCTCTCCTATCATTGCTATGCAGACGACACACAATTAATCTTCTCCTTTCCCCCTTCTGATGACCAGGTGGCGAATCGCATCTCTGCATGTCTGGCAGACATATCAGTGTGGATGACGGATCACCACCTCAAGCTGAAGCTCGGCAAGACGGAGCTGCTCTTCCTCCCGGGGAAGGACTGCCCGTTCCATGATCTCGCCATCACGGTTGACAACTCCATTGTGTCCTCCTCCCAGAGCGCTAAGAACCTTGGCGTGATCCTGGACAACACCCTGTCGTTCTCAACTAACATCAAGGCGGTGGCCCGTTCCTGTAGGTTCATGCTCTACAACATCCGCAGAGTACGACCCTGCCTCACACAGGAAGCGGCGCAGGTCCTAATCCAGGCACTTGTCATCTCCCGTATGTATCCATTTTGAGTTCAGGCTGTAAGTTGAAGCACAAAGACATGTGGCCCGGAGCTACACCCAAACAAGGGCACTGCGTTCATCCACCTCTGGCCTGCTCGCCTCCCTACCACTGAGGAAGTACAGTTCCCGCTCAGCCCAGTCAAAACTGTTCGCTGCTCTGGCCCCCAATGGTGGAACAAACTCCCTCACGAGGAGGACAGCGAGGTCAATCACCACCTTCCGGAGACACCTGAAACCCCACCTCTTTAAGGAATACCTAGGATAGGATAAGTAATCCTTCTCACCCCCCCCCCTAAAAGATTTAGATGCACTATTGTAAAGTGGCTGTTCCACTGGATGTCATAAGGTGAATGCACCAATTTGTAAGTCGCTCTGGATAAGAGCGTCTGCTAAATGACTTAAATGTAAATGATAAAGGCGAACCACAATAAATGGGGCTGAGGTTGCAATACCTACAGCTTCCACACGATGTCAACAGTCTTGTCATTTGCCTAGGCTTTGTTTCTTGGTCAAACAAAGAAGAGACAAGCCATTTGCTCAAGGCTCCGACCGGATATTTTGGTTGAGATTTACCCGGACATTATTTCCAGACGGACACCTAAAGAATATACTTCGCCTCGTGATCAATTTGATAGCTTATTAACGTTTACTAATACCTAAAGTTGCATTACAAAAGTATTTCAAAGTGTTTTGTGAAAGTTTATCGTCAACTTTTTTTATTAAAAAAAATGACGTTACGTTTTTTTTCCCAATAGTGATTATGGGACATCTAGAAGTACCAACAAAGAAGATGGTCAAAGGTAATGAATGTTTTATATTTTATTTGTGCGGTTTGTGTAGCGGCGACTATGCTAATTATTTTGTTTACGTCCCCTGCGGGTCTTTTGGGGTGTTACATGCTATCAGATAATAGCTTCTCATGCTTTCGCCGAAAAGCATTTTAAAAATCTGACTTGTTGCCTGGATTCACAACGAGTGTAGCTTTAATTCAATACCCTGCATGTGTATTTTAATGAACGTTTGAGTTTTAACTAATACTATTAGCATTTAGCGTAGCGCATTGCATTTCCAGATGTCTAGATGGGACGCCTGCCAGGTAGGAGCAAAAGTAAGGGATGGGTAGCGTCAAAGAAGTTAAGTCTTTCAATGACTTCATTAGCTGTGGTTGCTGATGCGTATATGGTTCAATTATCAGCCTACTGTACATGGACATAGATGCTTTGTTCAGTGGCAGGCCATTGGTAAAAATAGAAAAGAGTGGAGGGTCTAGAGAGCTGCCCTGTGGTACACCACGTTTAGCTGCGGGACTAATCCTAATGCAGTCTCTCCTGCGTGTCAGGTAGGAGCAAGAGGTTAAATACTTTTCTGTTTGTTATTTCAAAATTCTGACTGAGCAGTGTAAAAAAATACAAACATTTAGGAAAAGTCAGGGAAGGAGCAGGACATTACAATTTTTTGTGGCTGATTTATTTTATATACAAAATCAGACGTCAGTGGATGTTGGCCTGTGGCACTTCTAGTGTTTAACAGGTTAACATTCACCTCATGCTCCCTAGACCTTAGTGGCGCTTTTACACCATCGACCAGCACATTATTTTGGAAAGATTGGAATCTGTAATTGGCCTACGTGGACAAATTCTTGCCTGGTTTAAATCCTATCTGTCAGGAAGGTATCAATTAATCTCTGTGCATGGTTTGTCCTGTGAGAAATCAATGGTACGTTTTAGTATTCCTCAAGGTTCCGTTCTGTGACCAATATTATTTTAACTATATAAGTCAACTTCAATGCTATGCAGACGACACAAAACTGCACACTTTGATGAAACCCCAAAATTGCCTACCCTGGAAGCCTGTGTTTCAGACATAAGTGGATGGCGGATTTATAAAACAACAACATTTAAACTTGGACAAAACAGAGATGTTAGTTCTATGTCCCAAGAAAAAAAGAAATCTGCTGTCTGATTTGAAAATGAATCTTGATGGTTGTACAGTCGTGTCAAATAAAACTGTGAAGAGGTTCGTCGTTACTCTGAACTAGGGTTACAAGGGTCGGAAACTTTCTGGGAAATTTCCAGCATTTTTTTCAGAAATGTTCCATGGGAAGTTAAGCCCGGAAATTTGGGGATATTTTTTATATGTATATATATTTAAATACTGTCACAAATCATATGTGAAGAATACAACAATCATCTGCAGAATCAGAATCATCTGATCAAAAGCATAAAGTTCCCTCAGCGCTCACAACAAGCAAGACAATTCGAGATGAAAATGATGAATCAGACACAGTATCTATAGCAACAGCTCATGGTCCTCCTGGAATCAGAATAAAAAAGATTGACTCAATGGAGGACTGTGTATGCAACTGGTTCACCTCTGATGCTCACAGGCAATGTGCATTGGAAGAGGTTTTCTGAATGTTCTCCGTCCAGCATACACCTACCAGACATTCTTTATCTACTCATTTGCTGGATGCAGAATTCAACAGAGTTCAAGTGAAGGTCAAGCAAATCACAGAGAAAGCAGACTGTATTTAATCATCTCTGATGGGTAGTAAAATGTTCGTGGGCAAGGAATAATTAACTACATCATCTCCACCCCTCTACCAGTATTCTACAAGAGCACAGACACAAGGGACAAAAGATCAACGGAACAGACTTCAGACGAATCTGCATTTATGGGGGTCGTAGTGCGTTCGTGAGAATCTCCCCTTTCCACAGTGGGGTCCCATTAGTATGAAGTCAAAGCGGTTCGGAGACACAAGTTGGCACATCAAACAGACTTCAGACGAATCTGCATTTATGTAGTGCGTTCGTGAGAATCTCCCTTTCCACAGTGGGGTCCCATTAGTATGAAGTCAAGCGGTTCGGACGCTTACCAAACAGAAGTTGGCACATCAACGGAACAGACTTCAGACACCGGTATCTACATTGCAGATGAGCTGAAGTCAGTCATCAATGACCTTGGACCACAGAAGGTACATATTTGCACTGGTGACAGACAACGCTGCGAACATGAAGGCTGCTTGGTCACAAATGGAGGAGTCCTACCCTCTAAAGTGGAGGAGTCTTACCCTCATCACACCCATTGGCTGTGCTGCTCATGCATTGAATCTGCTCCTCAAGAACATCAAGACACTGAAAACAATGGATATACTCTGCAGGCAGAAATGGTTAGGTGGTCATCAAGTTATATCAGCAATCTACCTCACCAAGCAAAGTGAGAAGAATAAGAGCACCATTGAAGCTGCCCAGCAACACCCGTTGGGGTGGTGTCATCATGTTTGGCAGTCTCCTGGAGGGGGAATGAGTCTCTCCAAGAAATGGCCATATCACAGTCTGCCGATATGGACAGCCCCATCAAGAGGATCCTCCTGGATGATATATTTGGAGAGAGAGGTAAGCAGCCTGAAATTTCTGAAACCTACAGCAGTAGCCATTGTACGGATTGAGGACACAATGACACTCTGCTTGCAGATGTAAGAGAGGACAATTATTTCACTGCCCATCCCATTTCACTGTCGCTCCAAGCAGAGAGGAAACCGCAGCCCATCCCATTTCACTGTCGCTCCAAGCAGAGAGGAAACCGCAGCCCATCCCATTTCACTGTCGCTCCAAGCAGAGAGGAAACCGCAGCCCATCCCATTTCACTGTCGCTCCAAGCAGAGAGGAAACCGCAGCCCATCCCATTTCACTGTCGCTCCAAGCAGAGAGGAAACTGTCAGCTCCATCCAGAGGAAACCCATTTCACTGTCGCTCCAAGCAGAGAGAAACCGCAGCCCATCCCATTTCACTGTCGCTCCAAGCAGAGAGGAAACCGCAGCCCATCCATTTCACTGTCGCTCAAGCAGAGAGGAAACCGCAGCCCATCCCATTTCACTGTCGCTCCAAGCAGAGAGGAAACCGCAGCCCATCCCATTTCACTGTCGCTCCAAGCAGAGAGGAAACCGCAGCCCATCCCATTTCACTGTCGCTGTCGCTCCAAGCAGAGAGGAAACCGCAGCCCATCCCATTTCACTGTCGCTCAAGCAGAGGAAACCGCAGCCCATCCATTTCACTGTCGCTCCAAGCAGAGAGAAGCAGAGCCCATCCCATTTCACTGTCGCTCCAAGCAGAGGAAACTGCAGCCCATCCCATTTCACTGTCGCTCCAAGCAGAGAGGAAACCGCAGCCCATCCTCAGCAAGAAAGAGGAAACCGGCCCATCCCATTTCACTGTCGCTCCAAGCAGAGAGGAAAACCGCAGCCCATCCCATTTCATTTCTGTCGCTCCAAGCAGAGAGGAAACCGCAGCCCATCCCATTTCACTGTCGCTCCAAGCAGAGAGAAACACTGTAAAACAGCCCATCCCATTTCACTGTCGCTCCAAGCAGAGGAAACTGGCCCAATTTTCACTGTCGCAGCCCAGCCCATCCCATTTCACTGTCGCTCCAAGCAGAGGAAACCGCAGCCCATCCCATTTCACTGTCGCTCCAAGCAGAGAGGAAACCGCAGCCCATCCCATTTCACTGTCGCTCCAAGCAGAGAGGAAACCGCAGCCCATCCCATTTCACTGTCGCTCCAAGCAGAGAGGAAACAGATCCCATTTCACTGTCGGCTCCAAGCAGAGGAAACCGCAGCCCATCCCATTTCACTGTCGCTCCAAGCAGAGAGGAAACCGCAGCCCATCCCATTTCACTGTCGCTCCAAGCAGAGAGGAAACCGCAGCCCATCCCATTTCACTGTCGCTCCAAGCAGAGAGGAAACCGCAGCCCATCCCATTTCACTGTCGCTCCAAGCAGAGAGGAAACCGCAGCCCATCCCATTTCACTGTCGCTCCAAGCAAAGGAAACCGCAGCCCATCCCATTTCACTGTCGCTCCAAGCAGAGAGGAAACCGCAGCCCATCCCATTTCACTGTCGCTCCAAGCAGAGAGGAAACTGCAGCCCATCCCATTTCACTGTCGCTCCAAGCAAAGAGGAAACCGCAGCCCATCCCATTTCACTGTCGCTCCAAGCAGAGAAGAAACCGCAGCCCATCCCATTTCACTGTCGCTCCAAGCAGAGGAAACCGCAGCCCATCCCATTTCACTGTCGCTCCAAGCAGAGAGGAAACCGCAGCCCATCCCATTTCACTGTCGCTCCAAGCAGAGAGGAAACCGCAGCCCATCCCATTTCACTGTCGCTCCAAGCAGAGAGGAAACCGCAGCCCATCCCATTTCACTGTCGCTCCAAGCAGAGAGGAAACTGCAGCCCATCCCCATTTCACTGTCGCTCCAAGCAGAGAGGAAACCGCAGCCCATCCCATTTCACTGTCGCTCCAAGCAGAGAGGAAACCGCAGCCCATCCCATTTCACTGTCGCTCCAAGCAGAGAGGAAACTGTCGCAGCAGAGAGGGAAACCATCCCATTTCACTGTCGCTCCAAGCAGAGAGAGGAAACCGCAGCCCATCCCATTTCACTGTCGCTCCAAGCAGAGAAACCGGAATCCCATTTCACTGTCAGCAGAGAGAAACCAGCCGCAACTCCCATTTCACTGTCGCTCCAAGCAGAGAGGAAAACCGCAGCCCATCCCATTTCACTCGCCCAAGCAGAGAGGAAACCGCAGCCCATCCCATTTCACTGTCGCTCCAACTGCAGAGAGAGAAACCGCAGCCCATCCCATTTCACTGTCGCTCCAAGCAGAGAGGAAACCGCAGCCCATCCCATTTCACTGTCGCTCCAAGCAGAGAGGAAACCGCAGCCCATCCCATTTCACTGTCGCTCCAAGCAGAGGGAAACCGCAGCCCATCCAACACTGTCGCTCCAAGCAGAGAGGAAACCGCAGCCCATCCCATTTCACTGTCGCTCCAAGCAGAGAGGAAACCGCAGCCCATCCCATTTCACTGTCGCTCCAAGCAGAGAGGAAACCGCAGCCCATCCCATTTCACTGTCGCTCCAAGCAGAGAGGAAACCGCAGCCCATCCACTCACTGTCGCCCAAGCAAAGGAAAACCGCAGCCCATCCAATTTCACTGTCGCTCCAAGCAGAGAGAGGAAACCGCAGCCCATCCCATTTCACTGTCGCTCCAAGCAGAGGAAACCGCAGCCCATCCCATTTCACTGTCGCCTCCAAGCAGAGAGGAAACCGCAGCCCATCCCATTTCTCACTGTCGCTCCAAGCAGAGAGGAAACCGCAGCCCATCCCATTTCACTGTCGCTCCAAGCAGAGGAAACCGGCCTAAACTGCAGCCCCATCCCATTTCACTGTCGCTCCAAGCAAAGGAAACCGCAGCCCATCCCATTTCACTGTCGCTCCAAGCAGAGAGGAAACCGCAGCCCATCCCATTTCACTGTCGCTCCAAGCAGAGAGGAAACCGCAGCCCATCCCATTTCACTGTCGCTCCAAGCAAAGAGGAAACCGCAGCCCATCCCATTTCACTGTCGCTCCAAGCAGAGGAAACCGCAGCTCATCCCATTTCACTGTCGCAAGCAGAGAGGAAACCGCAGCTCCATCCAATTTCACTGTCGCTCCAAGCAGAGAGGAAACCGCAGCCCATCCCATTTCACTGTCGCTCCAGAAGCAGAGAGGAAACCGCAGCCCATTTCACCATTTCACTGTCGCTCCAAGCAGAGGAAACCGCAGCCCATCCCATTTCACTGTCGCTCCAAGCAGAGAGGAAACTGCAGCCCATCCATTTCACTGTCGCTCCAAGCAGAGAGGAAACCGCAGCCCATCCCATTTCACTGTCGCTCCAAGCAGACAGGAAACCGCAGCCCATCCCATTTCACTGTCGCTCCAAGCAGAGGAAACCGCAGCCCATCCCATTTCCTGTCGCTCCAAGCAAAGGAAACCGCAGCCCATCCCATTTCACTGTCGCTCCAAGCAGAGAGGAAACCGCAGCCCATCCAATTTCACTGTCGCTCCAAGCAGAGAGGAAACCGCAGCCCATCCCATTTCACTGTCGTCAAGCAGAGAGGAAACCGCAGCCATCCCATTTCACTGTGCGCTCAAGCAGAGAGGAAACTGCAGCCCATCCCATTTCACTGTCCAAGCAAGGAAACCAAGCCCAGAGAGGAAACCAGCCCATTTCACTGTCGCTCAAGCAGAGAGGAAACCGCAGCCCATCCCATTTCACTGTCGCTCCAAGCAGAGAGGAAACCGCAGCCCATCCCATTTCACTGTCGCTCCAAGCAGAGGAAACCAAACCGCAAGCAAGGAAACCATCCCATTTCACTGTCGCTCCAAGCAGAGAGGAAACCGCAGCCCATCCCATTTCACTGTCGCTCCAAGCAGAGAGGAAACCGCAGCCCATCCCATTTCACTGTCGCTCCAAGCAGAGAGAGGGAAACCGCAGCCCATCCCATTTCACTGTCGCTCCAAGCAGAGAGGAAACTGCAGCCCATCCCATTTCACTGTCGCTCAAGCAGAGGAAACCGCAGCCCATCCCATTTCACTGTCGCTCCAAGCAGAGAGGAAACCGCAGCCCATCCCATTTCACTGTCGCTCCAAGCAGAGAGGAAACCGCAGCCCATCCCATTTCACTGTCGCTCCAAGCAGAGAGGAAACCAGAGCTCCCATTTCACTGTCGCTCCAAGCAGAGAGGAAACCGCAGCCCATCCCATTTCACTGTCGCTCCAAGCAGAGAGGAAACCGCAGCCCATCCCATTTCACTGTCGCTCCAAGCAGAGGAAACCGCAGCCCATTTCACTGTCGCTCCAAGCAGAGAGGAAACCGCAGCCCATCCCATTTCACTGTCGCTCCAAGCAGAGAGGAAACCGCAGCCCATCCCATTTCACTGTCGCTCCAAGCAGAGAGGAAACCGCAGCCCATCCCATTTCACTGTCGTCTCCCAAGCAGAGAGGAAACCGCAGCCCATCCCATCCCATTTCACTGTCGCTCCAAGCAGAGAGGAAACCGCAGCTCACCCATTTCACTGTCCCCAAGCAGAGAGAAACCAGGTCCCATTTCACTGTCGGCTCCAAGCAGAGAGGAAACCGCAGCCCATCCCATTTCACTGTCACCCAAGCAGAGAGGAAACCGCAGCCCATCCCATTTCACTGTCGCTCCAAGCAGAGAGGAAACCGCAGCCCATCCCATTTCACTGTCGCTCCAAGCAGAGAGGAAACCGCAGCCCATCCATTTCACTGTCGCTCCAAGCAGAGAGGAAACCGCAGCCCATCCCATTTCACTGTCGCTCCAAGCAGAGAGAAACCGCAGCCCATCCCATTTCACTGTCGCTCCAAGCAAAGGAAACCGCAGCCCATCCCATTTCACTGTCGCTCCAAGCAGAGAGGAAACCGCAGCCCATCCCATTTCACTGTCGCTCCAAGCAGAGAGAGAAACCGCAGCCCATCCCATTTCACTGTCGCTCCAAGCAGAGAGGAAACCGCAGCCCATCCCATTTCACTGTCGCTCCAAGCAGAGAGGAAACCGCAGCCCATCCCATTTCACTGTCGCTCCAAGCAGAGAGGAAACCGCAGCCCATCCCATTTCACTGTCGCTCCAAGCAGAGAGGAAACCGCAGCCCATCCATTTCACTGTCGCTCCAAGCAGAGAGGAAACCGCAGCCCATCCCATTTCACTGTCGCTCCAAGCAGAGAGGAAACCGCAGCCCATCCCATTTCACTGTCGCTCCAAGCAGAGAGGAAACCGCAGCCCATCCCATTTCACTGTCGCTCCAAGCAGAGAGGAAACCGCAGCCCATCCCATTCACTGTCGCTCCAAGCAGAGGAAACCGCAGCCCATCCCATTTCACTGTCGCTCCAAGCAGAGAGGAAACCGCAGCCCATCCCATTTCACTGTCGCTCCAAGCAGAGAGGAAACCGCAGCCCATCCCATTTCACTGTCGCTCCAAGCAGAGAGGAAACCGCAGCCCATCCCATTTCACTGTCGCTCCAAGCAGAGAGGAAACCGCAGCCCATCACCAACGGGTGTCATCCCTAAGTCTAAATATTCTTGTTACATTGTACAACCTTCAATGTTATGTCATAATTACGTACAATTCTGGCAAATTCGTTCGCAATGAGCCAGGCGACCCAAACTGTTGCATATACCCTGACTCTGCGTGCAATGAACGCAAGAGAAGTGAGACAATTTCCCTAGTTAATATTGCCTGCTAACATTCATTTATTTTAACTAAATATGCAGGTTTAAAAATATATACTTCTGTGTATTGATTTGAAGAAAGGCATTGGCGTTTATGTTTAGGTACAGTCGTCCAACGATTGTGCTTTTCTCACAAATGCGCATTTGTTAAATAATCCCCCAGTGTTGCATCGGGAGGGGGGTAGCCTAGTGGTTAGAGTGTAGAGGTGGCAGCGTAGCCTAGTGGTTAGAGCGTTGGACTAGTAACCGGAAGTTTGCAAGTTCAAATCCCCGAGCTGACAAGGTACAAATCTATCATTCTGCCCCTGAACAGGCAGTTAAATCCCACTGTTCCCAGGCTGTCATTGAA